>NC_079193.1:316474023-316651523 GCF_029499605.1 Hyla sarda
TCCCGTGGAGGAGATTGCGGGGGGTCCCAGGGGTCGGACTCCTCACAATCTAAAACTTATCCCCTATCCTTTGGATAGGGGATACATTTTCTTGCATAATACTTTTCCTTTAATAGAGATTTATGCAAGGTGTTTGCTTGCAATGTTCAAGTGATCTGAATCTATTACATGGAAAGTAAAACATATTAGCACTGATGTTTTGTAGATGTGAAACAACCTAAACAGCAAGTACTATGGACTTATTGTAAGGAATCTGTCAGCAGGGTATCCCATATTAACCTGCTGGTATCTGTATAGATAATGCAAATGACCATTATCCCTTTGCTACCTTTCTTATGTTTCTCTGTTTTTGCGACATCTTCATGAATATGCAAATGAGGTTGTTTGGTGCACTGGGGTGTTCCATAGCTTCTTAGAGCACTGCTATGCTGCCCACTAGCTCCTTGGGGTCTAATATTCTGTTGGCTTTGTGAAAGTTAGTAGTGGGTTTGGCATTGGTAGATTGGTCCCAGTCACCAGTGGCTCCGTAGGGAGGGCCTGCATGTGTGGGCCAGGTCATCAGTGGACCTAGGGTTGCGAGAGCAGAATGAGGGGATCCTAGTGAGATAGTGCGAGCGTGGCTGGCTCTGGTGTATTGGTACAAACTCGTGATTGTGAGTAAACATGCGGTGCATGATGCACTTCATTGCTTTTCAGGTGCCGGCAGTTCCCCGATATTTATGGGATTGCATATTTCTTTCTTTCTAGGTGCCCTGGAAAATAGTGGGGACTGTGGGGGAGATTTATAAAAATCTGTGTAGAGGAAGAGGTGCAGTTGCCCATAGCAACTAATCAGATCGCTCCTTTCATTTTTAAAGAGGCCTGTGAAAAAAAAAAGCAGCAATCTGATTCATTTCTATGGGCAGCAGCACCACTCTCTCTACACAGGTTTTAATAAATCTCCCCCTATGAGTGTATAATAAACATATGTGCCTATTCCACCAAGAGGTCACTTATGATGGAGGATATGACATGGTACCCCTTTCTAGGTTTGTGTTTCAGGCTACCTATAAGGGATTAACCTGTCTCCTGGACCTCTATCACCTTTATTTTAGGGTATCAGGTGCCTCCCAAGTGTACATTGATTTTGTGTACCAATCTCTACTCTATTTTTAATACATTGCAGTGAACCTATACAATAGGGATTAATTACAATAGCCCTTCACTTCATATCTATTGCTCTTTGTTCCCCTAAGGATGCCATGATTTTGTGGAAGAAACACGTTGGGAGATTGTTGTTATGGATTGGCAATAGGCCATGGTGTTCAAGTAAACCCACATATATGTGGTAACTGCAAGTTTTTGTAGGTTTCTTTATGATTTGGTGCTGGTCTATTAGAGCACAATCACGAAATTGGTGAGTTTTTAATGTATATCTAATAAAGGTTACATTTTATGGCAATTCCCCTAACTCAACACTGTAAGGGTGGTTAATTATATTACATTTCTATGCTGGGAATATTGGGCCCCTTGGGCTATCTTTTGATTTTTGTATGCATATGATTTGGTTTTGGTACAAACCAAGGAGACGGGGCCTAGTGGGTTCTCTGATGGTCTGGTTACACATTTGGGGGATGCAGTGAGAGGGGAGGCACATCCACTTGTTGTGCGGAAGAAGTTGTTCAAGAAGGTGGGGTTGGGCCAGGTGGTAGGTCTGGCAAATGTACAGGTATTCTGGTGGTCCCCAAAAAGAGGCCAAATTGTTTTATAAAATTCATCATTTGTCTTTGCCAAAAGGGTTCTCTGAAAACAACGGATTTGGTTTGGTTTTATGGAGCCCTTTTGGTTAAGACGGATATTGAGGCAGTGTTTCGATTGTTGCCGGTTCATCCTTCCTCTATGCATTTTTTTGGGTACTTATTGGAAGCATAGTTATTTTGTGGACCTTTGTCTACCAATGGGGTGGTCACTGTTATGCGCCTATTTTGAGTTTTAGTTCTTCCTTGAACGGTTGGTCATCCTTTATTCATTATTTGGACTACTTCCTATGCAAGGCCCCCTGGGTATGACCAGCTATTTGATCCTCTTGCATACAATGGAGCGGGTGGCGGGGCAGTTTGGGGTCCTGCCGGCTAAGGAGATGATGGAGGGCCCAGCACTGTGCTTAGTTTTATAGCGATTGAAATTGACACGGTTTTAATGGAGTGCTGCTTGCCCCAAGACAAGTTTATAGAGTTGCAGAAGAAGATGGCAATTGTGTGAAAGCATAAAAAATACAGTTGCAGGAGCTCTAGTCTTTGTTGGGTAAATTTAATTTTGTGTGCCACTTTTTGCCAATTGTGGGTAGTTGGCTCAGGCAACAGCGGGGTTGCGGTTCCAAGTAATTTTGTGCTGGTTATTGACGCGGTGATGGAGGCGTTGGATTTTGAGCTGTCTAACAATGCAGTGGGTGGCACTATTTTTAAGAAATTCTTTCCGGGACAGTAGTGTGTGGCCCGTTGCCTCTTGACAAAGCCAGAGCTACGTGGTGAAACATGGTGAGGGGGGCTGAGTGAACAATCTTAAATATATTGGTGCACTATGACCAGTTAGGTGTCAACTGCAGACACACACAGAAAACAGTACAAGGCACGTAAGCCTTGAAAGAAGCATCAGGAGTAATACAAGTGTGTAAGAGATATAGCACCTTCATTTTAAATATGTGTGTAGAAAAATTTATAATAAAGCAACTGAGAATTTTATGTAGTATATTGGGAAATATAGAGTTTTCATGGACCGAGGGTAGTCTTTTCGTTTATAATTAGTTTAACCATTTACACCCCCATATACTGTTCATTACTTGGGTTAGGAGTGATTGGCCAGACTCGTGACAGACTTACTTGAACTATTCTCCACTGTTATGGCTCTGACTGTCTGGGAAACGATGGGTTCAGCAAAAAAAAAGAAAATACGGTTTTAATTTCACAATTTGCCGGTGGTGCAGGGCAGAATCTATCAGCGTCCTCGCCTCCGGTGGTACACTTGTTGCAATATTTGGTTCTGTTGTGCTTGTCATTTTGACTATTTGAATAGTGGTGGTGCATGTTCTGGGCTATGAGGAGGAGGTGCTTTTGTTACAACACACCCTCAGCTTCCCTAATAGATCTAAGGGCTGGTTCACATGATGTTTTCTCCCGTACGGGAGCGCATACGGCAAGCGAGAGCTAAGACCTTGCGCTCCCGTATGCTTTCGTATGCGCTCCCATATATAATTCATTTCAATGAACCGGCCGGAGTGAAACGTTTGGTCCAGTTGGCTCATTTATGCGCCGTATGCGCTTTTTCCCCGCACCTAAAACCGTGGTCAACCAAATGAGCCGACTGGACCGAACGTTTCACTGCGGTCGGCTCATTGAAATTAATTACCGTATTTTTCGTCCTATAGGATGCATCGGCGTATAAGACGCACCCAATTTGTAGGGGCAAAATCTAAAAAAATAAAGATTTTGAACCCAATAGTGGTCTTCAACCTGCGGACCTCCAGATGTTGCAAAACTACAACTCCCAGCATGCCCGGACAGCCGTTGGCTGTCCGGGCATGCTGGGAGTTGTAGTTTTGCAACATCTGGAGGTCCGCAGATTGAAGACCACTGCAGGAGGAGGTAATACTCATGTATCCCCGCTGCTCCGGACCCGTCACCACTGCCCTGGATGTCGCTCCATCGCTGTCCCCGTCGCTCTGGAATGTCTCTGCTGCCGGCCGGGTATCCTCACTCTCCGTCGCCGCCATCACGTCGTTACGCACGCCGACGCACGTACGTGACGACGAGGAAGGAGAGCGCCGGCCATACAGGGGATCCCTGAACGGAGAAGACACCGAGGAGGCAGGTAAGGTCCCTCCCGGTGTCCTGTGAGCATTAACCCGGCTATTCAGTCGGGCTGTTCGCGGCGGTCCCGAACAGCCCGACTGAACAGCCGGGTTAGTGTCACTTTCCCTTCAGATGCGGTGGTCAGCTTTGATCGCCGCGTCTGAAGGGTTAATACAGGGCATCACCGCGATCGGTGATGTCCTGTATTAGCCGCGGGTCCCGGCCGTTGATGGCCGCAGGGACCGCCGCGATAGGGGTGTATTCGCCGTATAAGACGCACCGACTTTTTCCTCCCAGTTTTGGGGAAGAAAAAGTGCGTCTTATATGGCAAAAAATACGGTACATATGGGAGCGCATAGAAAGGCATACGGGAGCGCAAGGTTTTAGCTCCCCCCTGCCGTATGCGCTCCCGCATGGGAGAAAATGTGATGTGAACCCAGCCTAAGCAGAAAAATAAACAGTCTGGTCGAAGAGTCTATAGTTTTTAAAAAACAATTTGAGCACTTGGGGGGAGACTTATCAAAACCTGTCCACATAAAAAGTTGCCCAGTTGCCCATAGCAACCAATCCGATTGCTTTTCTTTCTTTTTTTTTTTTTTAACAAGGCCTCTGCAAGATGTGATCGGATTGGTTGCTATGGGCAACTTTTCCTCTGTGGGAACTCCCCCTTGGTTTCTGCAAGATCCATTCAGGTGGATAGGAAAGTCACTGAACGTTTTACAAAATTTTATTGAAGTATCTTGAATTCTGCATCCCAGGGCGTTACTGGGACACCAGGTGTTTACTCAGAGACATTCATACACCACACAGTAGTGTTTGCCAACCATAATGTTGCAAAACTACAACTCACAGCATGCCCGGACAGCCTTCTGCTGTCCGGGCATGTTGGGAGTTGTAGTTTTGCAAAAGCTGAAGACTCACTGTTTTGGAAAACACTGTATATATACGGTTTAATAGTGACATAGCAGCTGCTATATTTATTAAAGGGGTATTCCAGGCAAAAACTTTTTTTATATATATCAACTGGCTCCGGAAAGTTAAACAGATTTGTAAATTACTTCTATTAAAAAATCTTAATCCTTCCAATAGTTATTAGCTTCTGAAGTTTTCTGTCTAACTGCTCAATGATGATGTCATGTCCCGGGAGCTGTGCATGATGGGAGAATATCCCCATAGGAGCTGGACAGCTCCCGGGACGTGAGTCATCAGAAAGCAGTTAGACAGAAAACAGCAACTCAACTTCAGAAGTTAATAACTATTGGAAGGATTAAGATTTTTTAATAGAAGTAATTTACAAATCTGTTTAACTTTCCGGAGCCAGTTGATATATAAAAAAAAGTTTTTGCCTGGAATACCCCTTTAACTTTCGATTCACAGGGGATTTTAAGACAGCAGATTCGATTAATACAGAAGATAAAAATAAAACTCGCACAGTTTACTACAGGAAATGTGTTTCCTCCCCCCGCACTATAGAAGTACCATCTCCTAACCCGACTGCAGCTCAATCCTCCTCCACCCCAACGTGTTTTCTAATCTTAGATTCATCACAGACACCATTTATATTACAACGTTATATGCTAGAAAACACTTTATTAGAGTTTTATCCGTAGCGCAATATTTGCTTCAGTTCACCACAAAAATGCGAGCAGACTGACTGATACAATGAACAGAGGTTTTTCGCAGAACGGAAAAAGTGAACCGTATCACTAGACAAGGTGATGGTCTTTGGGTAAAATGGCGCACTTGTTTCATTGCCATATCCTCATCAATCTGATCACAAACTGCTACCAAAATAGGTTGCCAATATAAAAAATGATATATTGTGCCATCTACGATTAAAGCTGATCTGCCCTTACATGACATAGACCCCAACAGTTTAGTTCTGCTGCATTATAAACAATACAGTGGTCCTTCAAGTTACAATATTAATTGGTTCCAGGACGACCATTGTGTGTTGAAACCATTGTATGTTGAGATCATAACTCTATGAAAACCTGGTAATTGGTTCTGAAGCCCCAAAATGTCATTAAAAAGTAGGAGAAAGTGAGGATTAAAGAAAAATAAGTAGATAACTAATATAGATAAAGCAAATCCTTACATATAAAAGTAAGAAAGAGCTGCTGGGAGCTGTAAATCACTGTCTATTTCAGTGTTTTCCAACCAGGGTGCCTTCAGCTGTTGCAAAACTACAACTCCCAGCATGCCCGGACAGCCAAAGGCTGTCCGGGCATGCTGGGAGTTGTAGTTTTGCAACAGCTGGAGGCACTCTCGTTGGGAAACACTGGTCTATGTAGAGGACAGGAGCTTCTTCAGGGTCCTGTACAGTACACGCAATGTCCTAAAAAAGTAAAATGGAGCCGCCATTACCTGGTGTCCAAGCAGCTAACCATGGCATAGGTTAAAAGTAGTACAGAACATGAAATACCTCCCTGTACTGTAGGGGGCGCTACCAGACAGCCAGTCAGTGCATGAACTTTAGGAATACAGGGGTTTTACCAGTGAATGTCCATTCTGATTGGTCAGTTCTTCCAGCTATTGGCATGTTTTGCAGATTCCATAGCATTGTATGTTGAGTCTGGTTTCAAGTTACAATGGTCCAGAAAAGACCACTGTATGTTGAAACTATTGTAAGTTGAGGGATCACTGTACCTACCTGATATGTTAGAGTATTTCTTATAAATGGTTGTTTCGTGCAGTACTTTGCAGTGCTGTTTAGCTGTCAGTATTTTGGCCAGATGCAGTCACGGCAGGGAAAGAGTTAATGGCTTTTGTTGTGTATTCTCTGGCATAGCCGACTCCTGGGAACTAACAAAGCTCATAGTGCTGGCACAAATCTCATTCAGACGCAGTTCCCAGCTGTCTGACAACTTGGTACATCTGAAAACCAAATGGCATGACTGAACACTGTACATGAAAAGCTTCCTCTCCACACACAAAGGCCTCACAGCCTCATTCTCCCGACACAACATCACTAATGCACATCCCGTAATCTTTGTTTAGGATGATGTGTTAAGAAACGGATGAAAATATCTAGATACGGCCTGCACCAGCCATGGCGGATGTCAGCTGTATACTAAAAGGGAATTGAAAAACATAAACAGTTTTTTTTTTTTTTTTTTTAAAAAGCGCTCCCCGTCTGTCTCCAGATTGGTGGTGTGGTTCTGCAGCTCAGTTCCATTGAAGTGAATGGAGCCAAGTTGTAATACCACACCCAACCTGGAGACAGACGGGGAGCGTTTAAAAAAAAAAAAAAAAAAAGCAGTTTTTTTGATGGATAACCCCTTTAAATCTGAGATCCTGCTGCAATGACTGGGAGTGGAGATCATCACTGGGCTGTTCTATACTCTCTCCATAACTGCCATAGAAGAGAACTGGAGTTATATAATCCATATAGATGATTCCACTTGGTTGCTTTCGGAATCTTGAACCCTATTCTAGGCATACAATGACCCCTCAACTTATAATAGTCTCAGGTCACAATATGTATGGTCTTTTCTGGACCATTGTAACTTGAAACTATATTCAACATACAATGCTATGTACAGTCCAGATCTGTGAGACGTGTCAACGGCTGGAAGAACCGACCAATCAGAATGGGCATTTTACTGGTAAAACCCCTTTATTACTGAAGTGTATGCACTGACTGGCTGTATGGTAGCGCCTCCCTACAGTACAGGAAGATACTACATGTTCTGTACTATTTAACAGTGCAAGGGTGAGGGCGGCTCCATTTTATTTTTTTGGGACACTGTAGGCGAGATTCTCAAAAACGACCGTAATTTCTGTTCCAGTGATATTATTGACACTTTTTTCTCTCCTCACATTTTCAAAGATCTTTTGTGCTGCTTTGAAAATATGGATATTGGATTATTTTGCACCAAAATTGCAGAGTTTGGCACCAAAATTGCCAATTTTGGTGCCAAAATTGCCAATTTTGGCATCAAACTTTACATCCCAGAAAATTCTGGCGGAAACATCTCACTAAATATTCCATGGTTACTAGTGCCCAGACAAGCGATAACTGTATAAATAAAACATTTCTGAGCTTAAATGTGAGTGCAGGTGCAGTGACCAAGAAAAAAAAAATGTTTTTATAACATTTTTCAATAATAATTATTTAAGTAATTATTAAAAAAAAAGAAATAACACCTCCCCCCCCCCCCAAAAAAAAAAAAAAAAAAAAAAACAATAAACCTACAACCATTTCTGTGATTTCTACACTATTAAAACGCTGGTGTGAAATTTTTTATGTAAACTGGACTCACCCCTTTGAAAATATCATGTAAAGCAGACAATATACATGGACGCGCCCACTTTTACAAAACTGAGGTGAACAGTGTAAACCGCGCCAAAATTTAAGCGCGAAATAGATTTTTTTGGCACAAAATTCTTGAGAATCTCCCCATGTTCTGTACAGGACCCTGAAGAAGCTCCTGTGCTCTACAAAGACCAGTGTTTCCCAACGAGAGTGCCTCCAGCTGTTGCAAAACTACAACTCCCAGCATGCCCGGACAGCCTTTGGCTGTCCGGGCATGCTGGGAATTGTAGTTTTGCAACAGCTGAAGGCACCCTGGTTGGAAAACACTGAAATAGACAGTGATTTACAGCTCCCAGCAGATCTTTCTTACTTTTATATGTAAGGATTTGCTTTATCTGTATTAGTTATCTACTTATTATTCTTTAATCCTCACTTGTATACGTTCATAAACTGTCAAAATGGGATGCAGATGTGTAAGTGCACATACAGACATGGGCCGAATGTAAGCTTGGGTACATTTCTGAAGAAATATATGTTTCTTTTCTGACTTAAAAGTGCAGCACACCATGATTTGATCCTGAGTAAATACAGTGACCCCTCGACCTATGATGGCCCCGACCAACGATAATTTCAACATGCGATGGCCTCTCAGAGGGATCAACCTACGATGCTTTTGTATGTCGGGGCCATCGCATAAACGGCTATCCGGCAGCGCAGACTGCTTCAGCTGCCACCGGATAGCCGTTTACGGTGCCCCGTGTGGTCCGCTGACGATCACTTACCTGTCCTCGGGGCTCCAGCGCGTCCTCTTTGGGATCCCCTGCATCGTCGGCGCTCTCCATCGTCGTCATCACGTCGCTGCGCACGCCGTCCCGTCATCCAATAGGAGCGGCGTGCGTAGTGATGTGATGGCGGCGACGGAGAGCGCGGATGCCGGGGAAGCAGAGGCCTTACCGGAGAGTCGGGGACACCTCGGGGACGCGTCGACAGCGATGGGCGGTCCGGAGCGGCGGGGACAGGTGAGTACCACTTCCTCTAACAGTGGTCTACAACCTGCGGACCTCCAGATGTTGCAAAACTACATCACCCAGCATGCCCGGACAGCCAACGGCTGTCCGGGCATGCTGGGTGTTGTAGTTTTGCAAAATCTGGAGGTCCGCAAGTTGTAGACCACTGTCCTATACTTTACATTGCACGGATCCCTCAACATACGATGGTTTCAACAAACGATGGTCCGTTTGGAACAGATTACCATCGTATGTTGAGGGACCGCTGTACACACACGTTCAAGAAATTTTGTGAACATGTCATTAGGGGGGGCATATATCATTAGATGTCTATTGTAGACACAGACCTACCCCCTTTACACTGCTGTCTTATTTACACTGTTGCTCAAGATTTACCAAAGTTGCGCACGTCCTTTGATAAATTTTGTGTAAATATAGCAACGCCCCCCCCCTCCCTCTACTGTGCACTCCTTCTCTACCGCACACTTCGCAGAGCTGTGACATTTCCCCGCGGTACACTGCTCACATAGCTAGAGGTGCCGGAGCAGCAGTTTGCGCCGAACATATCTCTGCACAAGAGTAAAATCAGAAATCTTTATAAAGTACACAGAGGGGGAGAATTTTGCACCCAAAAACAAACAATACAATTCTGGCGCGAAAAGTATCGACCACATTTTCAAAGAGCTTTGTGCCGCAGTTTACACTGTTCACGTCAGTTTTGTAAAAGTGGGCGCGTCCATGTATATTGTCTGATTTACATGATATTTTCAAAGGGGTGAGAGTCCAGTTTACATCAAACATTTCACACCAGCTTTTGTGTAGAAATCACAGAAATTATTGTAGTTATATTGTTTTTGTTTTCTTCTCATTTTAGATACGTGAATGCGGAGGACTACGTCAGATTCCATGGATTGCGATGATGAACAGCATTTTTTTAAATAAATAAATGGGTCAATAAAAGGGTTAACGAGGGCTGTGGGGGAGTCCAACGCATTCACATATCGGAAATGAGAAGAAAAGAAAAAACAAGAAATATTGGTTAATACATTTTTTGCACACTCCCCTGGGGAGAGCGCACATAATGCAGCGTGTTCCTAAACAGGGAGCCTCCAATTGTTGCTAAACTACAAATCCCATCATGGGAGCTGTAGCTAGGCAACAGCTGGAGTCTCCATGTTTGGGAACACACTGCCTGAAAGGCTCTGTTCCCATTATGCTAAACGCATAATGAGAATAGGGTCAGGACTGGACAGTGTAGCTCCGCCTCTAATGACATAATCACTAGGGGCGGAGCAGTAAAGGTCGCAGGGGGTCTCAGGAGTGAGACCCCCTTTCAATCTGTCCCTCTGCCCTTGGACTACTACTCCCATCATGGGACAGAGTCTGTCCCATGATGGGAGTAATGAGTCTTATAGAAAAAAAGGGACAACCAGCACTGAGTAGCGAAAAGAGTTAGTAACTGCGGATGCAAAAAATTGTGTTGCAATGAAAAAAAAGAATACAGTACAATTTTTGGAAAAAAGAAGGTCTTTGAAATCCGTCTGGACCAGACTGCTGGGATACGTGGCGGTGCTCACGAGGAGAAAAGCGAGAGATATCATTGCAAAAATGAAGATAGAAAAAAATGGTTGCACTCACCACGTTTTGAAGGTTGAAGTAAAGCAGGTTTTATTCATGCGTGCTGTACATACAGGTAGAGAGGAAGGGAGGAGGGAGCGGACATCAGCTCCGTGGAGCTGATCAAGAGCGACCAATCGTTTCGCAGGAAGTCTGCTTGTTCACACTGCCACGATGGGAGGAGTAGTAGTACCGCAGCGCTGAGGGATGGCACTTGCACATCCCCCGGCTGCAGGACTTTTAGGACTACTACTCTCATCATGGGCAGACTCCATCCATGATGGGAGTTATAGTCCAGGGGCTTAGGTGCAGATCGCAGCAGGTCATTCTGCTGAGACCCACTGCGATACACATTTATTAAGTTAACAAGCCTGCAGCACATGCGGCTCCACTGCGATCCCCGCCCGCCCCCAGACGGGATATACTGTATACACTGTCATAATTCCTAATCCCCACCTCCGGGTGACTGGAGCTCTGATTGATGAATAGTTTTTCACCAATCAGAGCTCCCATCTCCCAGCAGCGGGGATTATTAATTATGAGCGGTGTATACAGGAGCCAGCGGGGAGCGCAATGTAGCCGCATGTGCCGCCGGCTTGTACAGTTATTAAATGCAGATTGCAGTGGGTCTCTGGAGAATGACCTGCTGCGATCTGCTCCTCAGCCCCTGGACTACAACTCCCATCATGGATGGATTCTGTCCATGATGGGAGTAGTAGTCATAGAAGTCCCGCAGCCGGGGATGTGCAGGTGCCATCCCTCAGCGGTACTAGAATTACTCCCATCAAGGCACAGACTCTGTCCATGATGAGAGTTATAGTACAGGGACTGAGGAGCAGATCGCAGCAGGTCATTCTCCAGAAACCCGCTGCGATCCACATTTATTAACTGTACAAGCCGGCGGCTCCACTGCACTGCCCGCCGGCTCCTGTATACAGCTCTCATAATTCATGAATAGCTTTTCACCAATCAGAGCTCCTGTCTCCCGAAAGCAGGGATTATGAATTGTGACCGCGTATACAGTATTCCCCGCCGGGAGCGCAGTGTAGCCGCATGTGTTGCCGGCTTTTACAGTTAATAAATGCGGATCACAGCGGGTTTCTGGAAAATGACCCGGTGCGATCTGTCCCTCAGACCCTGTACTATAACTCCCATCATGGGTAGAGTCTGTCCATGATGGGAGTAGTAGTCCTAACTGTCCCAAAATTGTTAATATATTATATTTCCAAAATGCAAAGGGGAACAAAAGTTTCACATTCTCAGATGCTTGCTGACACTTTGGTACGTGTCCTCCGAGGTGGTGTATATTTGCGTAAGAAAAGTGCTTTACGCTTTTTTTTTGTATTTAAAAAAAAAATTATATAAAAAAAAAAGCACAGTTAATAAATTCGATTCTGCAGTAGAAAGTGATCTATGGTAAAGTTAACCGTAGACATGGCTATGAAGAATTCTATCAGATTTTGCGGGGAAAAAAATTAACGCAGAAAAACACAAAAAAAGCTCTAAATACATAAATACATAAATTCCCCTCTAGGTGACTATGTTCGGGCCATATACAATGGAATGTTATCTTGACTGTTTGATGACATATTCATGACATGGATAGCACGATCGTGATGTGAACGAGCCCTAACAATCAATAACAAACAATTGATCCATGTGATGTCGGCATTAACCCTTTAGACGCCACATTCAAAGTTGATCACAGCGTCTAAAATGAAGAAAACAATCTTTGGTAGCTCAGTGGAGATGATCGGGACACCCGAGAGTTTTGCTGCGGATCCTGATCAGCTGAGAGGACGGGTGGAGGTTCCCTACCTTTGTCCATCCTGTCGGATCGGCGCTCCAATAATGCAGGCCTTAGCAGCCTGTAGTAATGGAGCGCCGATAACGCTTATCAGTGCTGTGCTATAGGCTCCTATGGCACAGCATTAATCAGTGTCTGCAAGTACAGGAGTGCATCTGTTTCTCTCCAGCTGTTACAAAACACAACTCCCAGCATGGACTACAGCCCTTGGCTGTCTGGGCATGCTGGGAGTTATAGTTATGCAACAACTGAAGGCACACTGTGGAAAACACTGCCCTAGGGGGACAAAAAATGTTGTGAAAATAAATTTGTAAAAAATAAAAAAAGGCAATAAATGTGAAAAAGCCCCTCCCCTAAATAAAAGTTTAAATCATCCCCTCCCCCCAACTCGTTTTTTCAAACTAGAATAAAGTTAACAAAAATAAACATATTTGGTAACGCTGTGTGCATAAATGTCCGAACTATTAAAATATAACGTTAATGAAACCACATGGCCAATGGTGTAAATGTAAAAAAAATACCAATGCCCAAAATTGATGATTTTTGTTCACTTAATGTAGCAGGAAAAAAAATATTGTTCAAAAAGTTCCAGCAATAAAAAAATACAGATTACGGCGCAAAAAATTACCCCCTATACAACCCCATATATGTAAAAATAAAGTTATTGGGGTCAGAAAATAACATTTTAAGCATACGATTTTTCATTTTTTATTTTTATTTAGAAAAGATATAAGGGGGAGATTTATCCAAAAAATTGAGAAGTTTCCCATAGCAACCAATCAGAATTTTAATCAGATCGGTGTCAATGTATGGTGAGTGGCAGTGCTGTGGCTCCAAGCCTGGCCAGTACCTTCTATAGCCACCCTGCATGTGTTCCGGAGTCCCCTTCAAGTTTATTAGTAACTAAAAAAAATTCTGAAAATACAATTTTACAAAAACTATATAAAAAAAAGTGGGCGGGGCAATGCATTTTCGGACCAAAATTTCCTTTTCGGTGCATCCCTAGTATTTCTATAATAAATATAGGTGTTAGAGGCAAAGAAAACCATTTTTTCGTTGAGATCTGACACAGGTAGGCTTTAAAGGGGTACTCTGATGCTTACACATCTTATCCCCTATCCAAAAGGATAGGGGATAAGATGCCTGATCGCGGGAGTCCCGCAGCTGGGGACGCCCGAGATCATGCACGGGGCACCACGTTTGTAATCAGTCCCCGGAGCGCGTTCGCTCCGGGTCCGATTACGGTCGACCGCAGGGCCGGCGCGTGTGACGTCACGCCTCCACCCCCGTGTGATGTCACGCTCCGCCCCTCACTGCAAGCTTACGGGAGGGGACGTGATAGCTATCACGCCCCCTCCCGTAGGCTTGCATTGAGGGGCGGAGCGTGACGTCACACGGGAGGCGGAGGCGTGATGTCACAAGCCGCCGGCCCTGCGGTCGCCGGTAATCGGACCCGGAGCGAACGCGCTCCTGGGACTGATTACAAACGGGGTGCCCCGTACATGATCCACATGCTACTTGTATGTCAACTAAAAATATAGTAGAGTTTAATTAACTCTAATCCACCCAAAGTGTTTTTTTTTCTATGAATCCCCATGCAAGTGTACAGGACACTCTCGGGACAGATCTTGTTACTCTCAGGCTGCAGAGATTGTCCAGGACTTTTAAACCTGTCTGAATAGAGATAGGTGGTTAGTATAGGAGAATAAGAGCATTACTGTGGCCTTTCCTCTTCCAAAAAGTTTGGTAATAATACCGGGCAATGTTGGGTACTCTGCTAGTATGTTATATAACATAAAAATCCTTTTAATTTCATGTTAAAGGGGTACTCCACTGCCCCAGTGTTCAGAACATTTAAGGCTTACACTCCTATATAATACCATTTCCCATTTGCTTTATTTAGTGATTTCAGACATGCATCAAACTCGAAAGGCAGATGTTTATTTGTAACCAGGAGATAAAATTCAAAGCTGATCCCTGGATGAAGATACATTGTGAGCAGAAAGCAGAACAGGCACAGGTTATATACAAAACTAATAAAATAACTCCTTTTAGATAAGATAAGGCACAAAGACTGATTGTTCAACAGTGCATGGCGTAATCTCCTGTGGTCATATACAAGCCAATAACTCCAATGATGAACAAGCTATCTCTACCCACAGAGGATGCAGAATTACTCTATTCACAAACAAGATAAAATATTAGCATATGCTAAAGAACTGGGAAAGTACTGCAGCCCTCCATGATGTATTGACAACCAAGGACTGTACAGAAGGTATTATACAAACTCCGAACAGCCACTTTATTACAGACCCCTGGACTTGGACCTCCTTTGGCCTTCAGAATAATAGATTCTACCAGGTGTCGCAACTTCAAGAATATTGGCCCGTGTGGAGAGGATAGCTTCTCATTGTTGGCACACATTAGATGGCGGAACCCCGAATCTCTGAACAACCCGTTCTAACATGTCAAAGATTTTCTATAGAAATGTTGTCCAACCTGGCTTTGTAGTTTTAAAACATCTGGGTAGACACTGCTGTACAGGATTAAGATGGGAGACCAGGAAAGCTAGGGAAGAAAGGAAAACGTATTGTCATGTTCCTGGAAGCATCCATTGATTTTTAGAAAAGGGGGGTTTATGGCTAGACAATTTATGGCCCATCTTAGTGTGGATTCTCCACATATATTGTCTTAACCCCTGCATATTTGTGAGATGGAACTTGTGTTCTCTGCTTGTGAGCTTAGATTTGCTTCAGACTTGATAAAGGGAGGAATCCCGAAAGCTTGTCTCTACAAAATGCTGTTAGTCCAATAAAAAAGAGATTACAAGATACTACAACAGTTTTTGCATATATATATATATATATATATATATATATATATATATATATATATATATATACACACACACACACACACACACCCTGTTTCCACGAAAATAAACCCTACCCCAAAAGTAAGCCCTATCAGGATTATCAGGGTGGTCTGCAATATAAGCCCTACCCCAAAAATAAGACCTAGGCCAGGGGTAATTAACTGGCAGACTACCAGGTGGGGGGCACTGTAGGAGTGTGGAGGATGACGGGAGAAGGGGAGGATGGGGGGCTGTAGCAGTGTGGAGGATGAGGGGCAGCAGGGGTGTGGAGGATGGGGGCTGCAGGGGTGTGGAGGATGGAGGGGCTGCAGGAGTGTGGAGGATGGGGGGCTGCAGGAGTGTGGAGGATGGGGGACTGCAGGAGTGTGGAGGATGGGGGACTGCAGGAGTGTGGAGGATGGGGGACTGCAGGAGTGTGGGGGACTGCAGGAGTGTGGAGGATGGGGGACTGCAGGAGTGTGGATGGGGGGGCTTTGGGAGGATGGGGGGCTGTAGCAGTGTGGAAGATGGGGCGGGAGTGCGGCATCCTCCACACTGCTACAGCCCCCCCCCCCCATGTTGTTCAAGGTACATACCAAAAATAAATAAGCCCTACCCTGAAAATAAGCCCTAGTGTGTTTTTTGTGACTTAAATTAATATAAGACCCGGTCTTATTTTCGGAGAAACACGGTACATACATACACACACACACAGTCATGGCCATAAATATTGGCACCCCTGAAATTTTTCAGGAGAATTAAGTATTTCTCACAGAAAAGGATTGCGGTAACATGTTTTGCTATACACATTCTTATTCCCTTTGTGTGTATTGGAACTAAACCAAAAAAGGGAGGAAAAAAAGCTAATTGGACATAATGTCACCAAACTCCAAAAATGGGCTGGACAAAATTATTGGCACCCTTAACTTAATATTTGGTTTCACACCCTTTGGAAAAAATAACAAATCAATACACTTCTTACACCTCTCAGCCGGAATGTTGGACCACTCTTCCTTTGCAAACTGCTCCAGGTCTCTCTTATTGGAAGGCGCCTTTTCCCAACAGCAATTTTAAGATCTCTCCCCAGTTGTTCAATGGGATTTAGATCTGGACTCATTGCCGGCCACTTCAGAACTCTCCAGCGCTTTGTTGCCATCCATTTCTGGGTGCGTTTTGACGTATGTTTGGAGGTCATTGTTCTGCTGGAAGATCTCGGATGCAAACCCAGCTTTCTGACACTGGGCTGTACAGTGCGACCTAAAATCCGTTGGTAATCCTCAGATTTCGTGATGCCTTGCACACATTCAAGGCATCATGGTGCGGTCCTCCTGGGTCTCCTGCCATAGCGTTTCATTTCAATGTCAGTTCCCACCGACACTGATGCTCCCTGAGCCTGCAGGACAGCTTTAATATCTTTGGAACTTGTTTGGGGCTGCTTAATCACCATCCAGACTATACTGTGTTGACACCTTTCATCAATTTTCTCTTCCGTCCACGCCCAGGGAGATTAGCTACAGTGCCATGGGTTGCAAACTTCTTGATAATGTTGTGTACTGTGGACAAAGGCAAAGCTAGATCTCAGGAAATGGACTTGTAACATTGAGATTGTTGATATTCTTACACAATTTTGGTTCTTCCTCACAGTTCTCTTCTCCTCTTTCTGTTATCCATGCTTAGTGTGGCACACACAGACACACAATACAAAGACTAAGTGAACTTCTCTCCTTTTCATCTGCTTTCAGGTGCGATTTTTATATTGCCCACACCTGTTATTTTCCCCAGGTGAGTTTAAAGGAGCATAACATGCTTGCAACAATCTTATTTTCACAATTTTGAAAAGGTGCCAATAATTTTGTCCAGTCCATTTTCGGCATTTGTTGTGACATTATGCCCAATTAGCTTTTTCCCCCTCCATTTTTGGTTTAGTTCCAATACACACAAAGGGAATAAACATGTGTATAGCAAAACATGTGTTACTGCAATCCTTTTCTGTGAGAAATACTTCATTTCCTTGAAAAATTTCAGGGGTGCCAACATTTAAGGCCATGACACACATATATATATATATATATATATATATATATATATATATATAGGCATTTTATCGCTAAAAAGATGTTGAAGCACATCATGCATGCCATGGTGCCTATCCCAGTCACATTTTAGGAACCTATATTGCAGGCCATAAAGCAGTCCCTCTAGGAATTGTACAGCATGCTCCGGCTGTGACTGTCAGGTTTTATTATGTTTACCTGAGCGAGATTAATTTCAAGGTACGTGAAGGAATCATTAGAAGCCATCGCTACATCTCTTCCCTAGGTAAATATTAGCTTTAGGTGTAGAGGAGTTTAATGAAATAACCAATCTCCAGTCTGATCTTAATAGATCTCTTGTCTAGAAACTAGGGGAGCTTTGGAAGTCGCTGTACGGTTGCTTTTACAACCCCCCCCCCCCCCCCCCCCCACATATGGTATTTTATGGCCTTCTAGAAATCTTGAAGGTCACTGCCCATTATTTATTTCTAGTTCTACAACACCTAAGGTTACTTTGTGTTAACACCACATTCTGGCCATCTCTCTGACATACTGTGTATGTTTGCTTATACATCAGTCTATGCTGAAAAGTCCCCTCGGGGCAAAAATTGTGTTTTTTTCAAATACATTTTCAGGATCCTATTATTTTTTGGATTGGATGCGCGGTCATGGTTAGGTAAGAAACAATGTTTCTATTAACAGTGAAAACAAAAATAATAAGAACAACTAATAAGTGCTCAAAATATGAGGCGTGCCTAATACTTAACTTTTATTTGGTTATAATAAAAACCACCAAATTGTAGTGCCTGTGTATACCAACACCTAATAAAATTAAACAATAAATGGTCATCACCAATAGCAACCGCACATGAAAGGCTCTGCTGGGCCCTGCCAGCCTATCATGTGCTAGATAGCATTTAGAACCACTGACGCGTTTCTACCACCAGGTAAGAGGTGGCGTCATCAGGGAGGTAGATTAATATGTTATACATTGATGACCATATAGTAATCATAAGACCTGATAAGAACAGCAATATTGACCCAAATTTTAGAGGGTAGCCTGCATTATATGGACCCGCTGTAAAAGGAAAAACCCTGATATTCCTGTAAATAAAATGGGAGAATGCATAATAATCATTAATAAGTTATAATCATCATATAAATGAACAATTAGCTGGAAATGGCCTTGCACATTAATACACATCTAATAAACCGCTGCCAACACCCCCAGTACACAACAGAGGCATACAGAACAATTATGTACAAATACTGTTCATAGCGTGCAATTAGATTACACTGCGTTGGCCCACTAGAGGTAAAACCATGCCCTGGCATCACGAACACAAGGGGTTAATGCCATCTGCCCCTAGGGTAATAACACCTGCCACCATCACACCCTCACCACAACACCTCTGTAAGCGGGGATTTGACAGAATTCCTTTCATTTCCTATAATGATAACCAAGCAAGTAAAGGATAGGAATCCATGTAATTACCCCTGTAGACACCAATGAGAAATCTCCAAGCAACACTGAGCACTGCCATTAGCCGCTCTGCTGGTGGCACCCATTGAAATCCAGAATATCAAGCAGGGTCACCAAAAAAGTGGTTGATGCCAAATGGCACACACCACTGTTTGAAGTTTGCTGTTATTTCAGCTATTTTCTAGGATGTCCAAGATTAGTGACTATCAGGGGAGTAGCTACAGGGAGTGCAGAAGTAGCAGTAGCACAGGGGCCCTGGTGCCTAAGGAGGTCCCAAAGCACATCTGCCCAATAAGACAACAGTATAATAATTGGCACATGGGGCCCTGTTGCAGCTACAAGTTACGCCTCTGGTGAAGGTCCATATGTAAGACCCTCACTGGGCCTTTCCCAGGTAGAATCCCCTCAGAAAGCAGAATAAGAGCCATAAACTTTAGTTCAGCAGGTATTCAGCTTCCTAAGAACAAGTCAATTCCCAAGGTTCCAAAGGTAAAAACCCAAACAACATCCATTTAGTAAGGTAAATCATTCTGAGTATCAAAATTAATATGTGACAAAAATTTGAGAAATACAACTGAGCACTTCTTCTGGGAAGAGGGAAGTCATGAAACTACTTTTATATATTGTGCAATTTTTCTGGCTACAAATCATACAGCAAAGGAAATGATGAGAGTCCCCCAGACTCCTGACCGGTACATGGAACACAGACAGTATAACTGAGGAACTTCTCCATTTACAGTACAAATTAAAGTTGATCTCCCTTAGGCAGCATTCACACCACGTCTTGGGCATCGGGCAGGGGAATTAAAAACCACCTCCTGCTGTACCCCATTCATTTTAATGAGGAGACCGCAGTCAGCTTCTTTTGAACTGGAGTGAAAAGCGCAGTAATCCAGTTTTTCTCTTTTAGTCTGGTAAAAAAAACAAAAAAAAAACAATGGGTGAGATTTATCAAAACCTGTGCAAAGGAAAAGTTGCTGAGTTGCCCATAGAAACCAATCCGATCGCTTCTTTCATTTTTCACAGGCCTCTTTAAAAATGAAAGAAGCGATCTGATTGGTTGCTATGGGCAACTAAGCAACTTTTCCTCTGGGGAGGTTTTGATAAATCTCCCCCAATATGGTGGGAAAAGTCGATAGCTGACTCCAGTCACCTCAACAAACTCAATGGGGTATAGCGCAAGAGCGGCAGGAGGCGTTTTGAAATTCCCCTGCAGGATCCGGCTGCTGTATGATCTAAACATGGTGTGAATGTAGTCTTAGGGTATGTTTACACAGCGGAATGTACACTGACGGAATATTATGCACAGATTTTCCACTCCAGCAGAGTCCAATTGATTTCAATGGGATTCTGCTGCACTGTGCACATGGTGGAATTTCTGCAGATGTTTCTGCTGTGGAAATCCTGATTCCATCATCCGCAGAAAGAATAGACTTGTCTTCTCTTTTTGTGGACTTTGCTCAGAAATGCATTGCCATTTATAAGACAGGGCATTTTTTAGATGACTGTCAAATATGTGGAATGTCCACCATTGTTTTCCAGGTGGACATTCCACACATTTTCCTACCGTGTGAACATACCCTTAGGGTAGGGTCACAGATGCCATATTTTGCTCCGTATTTTCTGAAGCTAATTGTTCTACCCTTTGACTTCAATGGGTAGAAAAATACGCAGCAGATAATACACAGCAAAATATGGCATTTGTGACCCTACCCTAAGGCTG
This sequence comes from Hyla sarda, assembly GCF_029499605.1. Taxonomy (NCBI): domain Eukaryota; kingdom Metazoa; phylum Chordata; class Amphibia; order Anura; family Hylidae; genus Hyla; species Hyla sarda. The sequence goes on from NC_079193.1 coordinate 316,494,633, forward strand.
GAATCACACACACAGGTTTTTGATGCAGCTTTTTGAACCATTGCAAAAGTGGATCCAGCAGAAAAGAGAAATAGAAGTCATTTTTTTTTGCATGTCCCATTAATTGCGAATCATCTCTTGGCTTTGGCTAAAAAAAACACCAATAAAGTGCCATAAAAACTACTGCGTAAAAAAAATGCTGTGTGACTCACCAGCCTTACTAAATCTCATTTGTGGCGGTTACCCTATAATCTATAACTTTTATATCATTAATCCCCATGAACGGACTTCCTGGTGATTTTGGGGGACATTTATTAAAGCATTTAGTAGATTTTTTTTTGCTTAAAATTGTCGCAAAAAAGTCGCAAGTGCGACTACTCTCTTTTTTCTGTGACTTTTTGATTGTGCAGTGCCCTAAGCAAAAAAATTAAATCTTGCTTATCAAAGCAAAAAGCGATTTTTGACTTACAAAAAAGTCGCATTACATGAAAAAACCTTAAAACCTGACTAGGGATTATCAGCCAAACTAACAGACAGGTAAATATTACTTAGCATAGTGATTTAACTGCACATTTTTAAAGCTGTGTATGGTGGGGTATAAGGTGTGAAGATTCCATTAGGGTATGTTCACACTGAGGAATTGGGGCGGAAATCAAGCAGAAGTTTTCTGCCTCAAAATATTGTTACTTTTCCACAAGAACTCACAGATTTCGCGCGGAATTGGCACGGATTTTGAGAGGAATTCCACACTCGGAAATGAAAATTTCAAGCGGAGGAGGAGAAGAGTATAATATATATATATATCCATCCAATTCCACGTGGAAATGATTCTGACTGAAAAAAAAAAAAAATTAACATTGATCTCTATGGGAGTAAGACGCTGATTCCGCCTGAAAGAAAGAACATGTTCTTCTAGCGGAACAGACTTCCTCGTCAGAATTCTGCTTGAGGAAATTTCTCAGTGTGAACTGAGGGGCAGAAATTCTGTACAGCTCTATGGGGATTTTCACTGCTGAATGAATTGGAGAGGAAAAAGCGAGCAGAATTACTCGTGGAAATTCCTCTCCAATTCCTCAGTGTGAACATACCCTTATACTGGAATCTTCACACTACTTTTCTGTGACCCAGCTTTTGTGGTCCCTTAGTAGCTTCGGCGAAAAGGGACATCGAACCTGGAACCTCGCAGGTACCTTTTGGTCCGGAGGCGAAGGGTAAGGTTTGTTGGGGGCCTCTCTCCTTTTGTAGAAGGGCGTGCGATAGACCGCATCCTCTGTGCACGTTTTTTTAGTGTAACACGTTTGCACTTTTTCTTGCATTTTGGGTGATTCAAAAGCACGTTCCTCGGCTCTAAGATAAAATAAAAAAAATAAAAAAATAAAAAACAGCCGAGGTGGGACATTGCTGTGGCCATCGATAGCTGAGCACAGTGTGACATGTCGGGCACCAAAAGGAGACAGATTCCAGTGGCACCAGGGAAATAGAGTAAAGTAAGTTGAAGATTTTTATTTTTATTCCAGCAGCCTGGGCATAGCAAAAAAATTACAATTATCCCCGGAAGTACACCTTTAACTAGTATAAGGCCCTGTTCACATCATAAAAAGTCACATTTTTTAAGAATTCATTGTAGTAGGGACATCCCCCTTTCGCAATGCAGTCCCTGGGAAAAAAAAAGTGGTTCCTGGCACTCCTAGCAACTGGCTGATTTTTATAAGAGAAGCCACAGCAATCCGTTTTGTAGGAGGAATGTAGTTTTACCACCAATAAATGAATGACCCTTCTTGGGACTGCTGGAGCTTCTAGTAAATAGAGCAGTGGTCGCCAAAGTGTGGACCTCCAGATGTTGCAAAACTACAACTCCCAGTATGCCCGGACAGCCAAAGGCTGTTCTGCAACATTTGGAGTGATACGGTTTGGTGGCCACTTAACCCCTTCCCGCAGAATGACTTATACAAACGTCATGTTATGCTGGTAGTTCGCACATCATGACGTTTATATGTCATTCAGTTAACCCGACATCGCACAAGTTAACTGGCACCAGCGGGGGACAACTTATGCAAACCTCACCCCTGCCCCACAAGGACCATCTGTGGATGGTCCTGGTCAGCGATCACTGTGATCGGGCTGTAAAGTGATCTTCACTGCTGCTTCTAGGAGTTTCAAAACTATAACTCCCAGCATGCCCAGACAGCATTGGCTGTCCGAGAATGCTGGGAGTTGTAGTTTTGCAACATCTGGAGAGCCACAGTTTGGAGACCACTGTGCAGTGGTCTCCAATCTGTGCTCTTCTAGATGTTGCAAAACTACAACTCTCAGCATGCCCAGACAGTCCAGACATGCTGGGAGTTGTAGTTCTGTAACATCTGGCCCTTCAGATGTTGCCAAACTACAACTCCCAGCATGCCTGGGCAGTCTGGGCATGCTTGGAGTTGAAGTCTTGCAACATCTGGAGGGCTACAGTTTGGAGACCACTACACAGTGGTCTCCAAACTGTTCTCCTCCAGTTGTTGCAAAACTAAAACTCCCAGCATGCCCTTTGCCAGTCTGGGAATGCTGGGAGTTGTAGTTTTGCAACAACTGGAGGCACACTGGTGGTGAAACATTGTCTGTTTCCTAACTCAGTGTTTCCCAAACCATGTGCCTCCAGCTGTTGCAAAACTATAACTCCCACTGACAGACCATGCATGCTGGGAGTTATAGTTTTGCAACAGCTTTAGGCACACGGGTGGGGAAACACTGAGTTAAGTAACAAACTCTGTGTTTTGCAGCCACTGTGCCTACAGCTGTTGCATAACTACAACCCCCAGCATGCACGGACAGCCAAAGGGCATGCTGGGAGTTGTAGTTTTGCAACAGCTGGATGCAGGATGGAAACTCACTGTGAACCCCTACCCGTGTGAATGTACCCTAAAAACACTACACTATAGTACACCAAATAAAGGGTAAAACACTACATATACACATACCCCTACACAATAAAAATGAAAAAAATCAGGTTCGGCACTGTTTCCAAAACGGAGCCTACAGCTGTTGCAAAACAACAACTCCCAGTATTACCGGACAGGCATGCTGGGAGTTTTGCAACAGCTGGAGGCACCCTGTTAGGGGTATTCTACGCCAGCGATTCCCAATGTCCACCCCTATGCAATCCCTAATTTAGTCCTCAAATACACATGGCGCTCTCTCACTTCGGAGCCCTGTTGTATTTCAAGACAACAGTTAAGGGCCACATATGGGGTACTTCCGTACTCGGAAGAAATTGCCTAACAAATTTTGGGGGTCTTTTTCTCCTTTTATCCCTTATGAAAAGGTAGAGTTGGGGTCTACTCCAGCATGTTATTGTAAAAAAAATGTAAATTTTTTACACTAACTTGCTGGTGTTGCCCCATACTTTTGTAATGCAATTTCTCCTGACTACGGAAATACCCCATATGTGGACGTAAAATGCTCTGCGGGCGCACAACAAGGCTCAGGAGTGAGAGCGCCATGTACATTTGAGGTGATTTGAACAGGGGTGGCTGATCTTTACAGCGGTTCTGACATAAAACACCCACATATGACCCCATTTTGGAAACTACATCCCTCACGGAATGTAACAAGGGGTATAGTGAGCCTTAACACCACAAAGGTGTTTGAAGAATTTTCGTTGAAAATGAAAAATTTGTATTTTTCACAAAAATGCTGGTGTTCTCCCAAATGTTTTATTTTCACAAGGGGTAATAGGAAAAAAGCCCCCCAAAATTTGTAACACAATTTCTTATGAGTATATAAATACCCCATATGTGGACGTAAAGTGCTCTGTCCACTGTTCCAATAGTCTGTCAAACACCAGTGGGGTGTAAATGCTCACTGCACCCCTTATCACATTCTGTGAGGGGTGTAGTTTCCAAAAGGGGGTCACATGTGGGCAGGAGAAATAGGGTTACAAATTTTGGGGGGGCATTTTCTCCTATAACCTCTAGTAAAGATTACACATCTGACTTTAACTAAAAGTTAAGGCTCACTGGGGTGTTAAGGCTCACTGTACCCCTTGTTAAGTGCCTTGAGGGGTGTAGTTTCCAAAATACTATGCCATGTGGATTTTTTTTGCTGTTATGGAACCATAGGGGCTTCTTAAATGTGTCATGCCCCCCAAAAAAACATTTCAGCAAAATTTGCTTTCAAAAAGCCAAATGTGACTCCTTATCTTCTGAGCATTGTTGTGCGCCAGCAGAGCATTTTACATTCACATAATGGGGTATTTCTATACTTAGAAGAAATGGGGTTACAAATTTTGGGGGGCATTTTCTCCTATTACCTCTTGAAAAAATGGTAAATTTGGGGGGGGAAATGCATTTTAGTGAAGAAACTATTTTGTTTTCATTTACACATTCGAATTTAACAAAAATTCATCAAAAACCTGTGGGGTATTAAGGCTCACTGTACCCCTTCTTATGTGCCTTGAGGGGTGTAGTTTCCAAAATAGTATGCCATGTGTTTTTTTTTTTTTTTTTTGCTGTTATGAAACCATTCACTCTCCAAAATCCCATTGTTGCTTCCTCGCTTTTGAGACCTCCAGTGCAACCAGAGAGCACTATGCGTTCACATATGAGGTATTTCTTTCCTTCTTTGAGAGAAATTGGGTTACACATTTTGGGGGGCATTTTCTCCTTTTACCCCTTGTAAAAATTCAAAAACTGTGTCTACAAGAACATGTTAGTGTAAAAAACTTGAGATTTTGAATTTTGTGAAACACCTAGAACATATATTTAGAACAAACTTTCTGAATGTCATTTTTATGCTTTGAGGGGTGCAGTTTTTATAATGGGGTCATTTATGGGGTATTTCTAATATGAAGACCCCCTCAAATCCACTTCAAAACTGAACTGGTCCCTGGAAAATTCAGATTTTGAAAATTGAGTGAAAAATTGGAAAATTGTTGCTGAACTTTGAAGCCCTCTGGTGTCTTCCAAAAGAAAAACATGTCAACTTTATGATGCAAACATAAAGTAGACATATTGTAGATGTGAATCAATATATATTTTATTTGGTATGTTTATTTTCCTCACAAGCAGAGTGCTTCAAAGTTAGAAAAATGCAAAATTTTCAAATTTTTTATGAAATTTTGGAATTGTTCACCAAGAAATGATGCAAGTATTGACGAAAATTTACCATTATGATAAAGTAGAATATGTCACCATAAAACAATCTCGGAATTCAATGAATTAAATTCATAAGTAAAAGCATCCCAGAGTTATAATGCTTAAATTGACAGTGGTCAGATGTGCAAATAATGATCTGGTCCTTAAGGCCAAAATGACCTTGGTCCTTAAGGGGTTAAATAGAGGGAGGACCTGGGTGGGGGACTCTATGATGTCCACATACTCTAATACAGTGCCCCTTTAGGATTGCTTTAGGCTGTGAAGACATGATGGGAGTTGAAGTTTTATAAACACATGAAGAGTCACAGGTTGGAAAACATTGCGCTCTAGGACATATGGACAGGGGTGGTCTTCCTAATACAATCCCTTTAATTTATGTTATCACAGAACTTATTACCGACTTATGTCAAAATTGGAATAGCCTGAGGGATAAAACAATCTTGCTCATCATGGACAATATGAGGAACAGCAGGTGTTATCACAAAAGCGATACTCTTCCAGAATTCAAGCAAAACAAAAGTATGGAACATATTATTTAGTGCAAAACGACATTATCTGCTATAAAAAAAAATCCTGCGGATTTGTTCCAGGAGCATAAACTGCATATGGATGTAATGTTGTAAATCACATTTATTATCTGGTCTGACAGTTGTTACCCAAGGACTGGAATACATTTACATTCATACAGAAGAAATCATTTCAACTACTGTAGAAAATGGGAAAACGGGGATTGTTAATACTTCCGCCTGTCAATATTCATAGCATGAGGGTCAATTATGTAAATTATCAAAGAATTGCAATAACCTCCGCAACTGGAGGGAGAGATTTCAATACCAATTTGTTGTTTATGACTGCAGATATATATCCGAGGGTGTTCAGTTTCTACGTTCTATATCTGTTTAGCATAAGAACGGCATTATAGAGGTTCAATGAATGAGGCTGAGGCGCAGTATCAGGCACATCCTATGGACAAGAGTGGTGCTGTTTAATAAGTAAAAAGTAGACTTTTTATTAACTCTGTCAAACCCCTTTAAGGCTGTATTCACATCACGTTTCGGGCATATGGGAGAAAATTTGAAAACTGACTGCTGCTGTATCCCCACCGGACCCATGCTGTACTCCAATTCTTTCCAATAAGCTGGACAGAGTCTAGTGACTCCGGTTAGGTAACTTTTTGAACCATATACGTTTTTGTTGCCAGACTGAAAACTGCAGGTGACCCAAGTTTTTTGATTGGGGAAAAAACAAAACTATACAGTTCAAAAATTATCTGTAGTCACTTGCTGATTCCATCAGGATCATTGAAATGAATAGGCATGGGTAGGGCATGGGTCCGGTAGCGATATGGCAGCAGCTGGTATTCAAAGTCTCCCACCGGATCCGGTTGCCGCATGCCCTAAACAATGTGAATGCAGCCTAAAATTGAAAGGGTTCAACAGTTTGGACCCCCACTAAAAAACAAAACAGAGCTCCCTTGGCCCCTGGAGTGAATGGAACAGCAATGTGCATGCTTGGCCTTCACTCCATTTTCTCTCTAGGGACATTTGAAGATAGTTCATTGCTGTACTTTGCTAATCTTCAGAAATCCCATAAAGTCTGAATGGAGCGGAGGAAGAACATGTTAAGGTACATTCCTCTTCGGCAAGGGCCCCAGTAGTGGGCCCCTCATTGAACATCCAGTGACTAGGCGATAAGTAAAAATTTTGGGATAACCCCTATACACAGGAGCATGTACAGAAGCAGACATAGACCCATGTAACTCTAGAACATTAAGTCACAAAAGTATTTGTCTGCAGTTGGTGGCTTTAGCAATATTGGAGAAAACTGGGATTACTACTACCCAACAAACTATCCAAATGGGACGTAACTATAGCTGTTGCAGAGAATGCGGTTGCACCCAGGCACAGTACTGCATCGAGTGACACCCTGACTGGCCTGCCTGGCACTAAATAGCTGCACTCCAACTATCCCACAACAACCCATCCACCCTCCTCAGAAATGAAAAAATATTAAAAACATAATATTAGTAAAGAGCCGTCAGCGTATCACCGGCCGCAGCTATTTCCTGCTTCAGCCGTTGATAGGTTGAGCGCACTGTCATGTAAGGAGCCGGCAGGCTCCGTACATGACAGTGTGCTCAGCCTATCACCAGCCGAGGCGGGAGATCGCTGCGGCCGGTGATATGCTGACGGGTCTGTGACGTTCCCATCCCCAGGAAGCAGCATGAAGATTGCAGCGGAGAACAGTGAGGCAGATACCGGAGCAACGGGGGAACGTAGAAAATGGAGTCAAAGTTCATTTTGTTTTTGCAGCCCGGGCACAGGAATATGTAAAATTCTCACAGGAAGACTGGGAGTACAGCGATGTGGGGGACAGCCGCTGCGGCTGATAATTCATTCATTCGAAGGGGCCCGGCCGGTAATGCGGTATATGAAAAATTAATATCGTACAGAATAAAAAAAAGCGGTATTCTGTATGAACCGTTATATCGCCCAGCACTACATACTATGCTGCACCATGAATATCTGTACTCTGAAGGCTTTTTTGTTTAATTTTGAGCCCGCATTTTGGGACGTTGGTGGGTGGAGTCTTGCGTCGCTGCGCTGAGGCCGGAGTTTACGTCAGGAAGGAAGACAGCGCAGCATCAGCAGGCACATAAACAATAGTGAAGTGACAAAAAAAATTAACTGGCTCGGTAAGTTACCCTCCCCAAAATGTGCATGAAGCTGTGTTACTATGGATGTTTCTTTTTTTTTTTTAAGGAAAGGTTATTTACGTAGTCTGTAAAAATTCTTATTCTTATTGTATTTTAACACAACATTCATTTTAAAATTTAGTGGGTACGCCAGCATGTACGTGTCCTAAAATTAACAAGGTGTGCAGTGTGTATTTTCAACCTTAAAATTTATAGTTATTAGTTATATAATTAATTTGTTCTATAATTAACATTAATGTAGTAGCTTTGTTTCATGATGCAGAACAAGAACAGTTGTTAAAGTGGGTGTTAATGTCCTTTTCTGCAGACGTATGTACTTTCTGTAAGCCAGGTTGGACCTGGAATACACATGCAACTTTTAAATGGAGATGCATGACCACTGCAAGGTAAAAAAAAAGAAAAAAAATTACTACGTGAGCAGATTTCAGAAATGTGCTTTTTCAATAAGGAAAAATAAAAAGTTGCAGCATGTATAGAAAAGTCGCACATGCGCAAGTACGTGCGACTTTTATCCGCAAACAAAAAAACTACAGAGCTTGATAAATCTCCTTCCGTGTGAATCTGTATGGAAGTAGAGGCATAAAGAAATACACACAAGTTTCTTCTTTTACAGAACTGCACAACTTTGGAGTCTCAAGGGAAGTTCCAAAAACCTAACATTGGGACAGATTTATGTAACCAATCACAGAGCAGCTTTTATTTTTTGGAAAAGAGTAAGTAAGGAAAGCTGCACTCTGATTGGATGCTATTGGCAACAAAGACCGTTCTTTTAGGCAATTTTACAAAACCACTATTGACATCTGCATTGAGTATTTTTTAATTATTATTATTATTATTCATTTTTTTTTGTGTGCTTCGTGGAAAACCACATTCAAGTTGTGAATGATCCCTCACGTGATGAACATCAAGGGGCGCCTGATGGACTCCTTTAACTCATAATGGGGCCACTGGTTTCTGTGATAGAATAAAGGTTCTAAAACAGTGTTTCCCAGCCAAGTGTGCCTCCAGCTGTTGCAAAACTACAACTCCCAGCATGCCCGGACAGCCAAAGGCTGTCCGGGCATGCTGGGAATTGTAGTTTTTCAACAGCTGGAGGCGCACTGGTCGGAAAACATTGGTTTAAACTGAGCCTCTAATGCAATGTGAACTTCTACAGCTAAAATAGTCCATTTAGTAAGTACTCCCTGTATTCCAAGGTTTTGATTGAAGTCAGAAATTACACTGGAAAAAGCCTTTTAGCTGGAGGTGAATCTGGATAATGTACAGTATGCAGCTTACTCAACTAAACACTCTGACCCAGATTCACCAAATGTGTATAAATGCGTGCGCCTTCCAGCTAAAACAGAACTGTACTCACTATTCAGCCATCTACTAATGCAAAGGATTTCACAACCCGACGGACTATTAAAGTCATTTCATTCACACCTCAATAGTTTAACAATCTCAAGACATTTGCATTCTTCCGATTAACATTTTTTGCCTTTTTTTTTTACCTATCGGGGCTCATTTTCAGTGAGTGTTCCCAATGGTAATGTACTAGGAAATTATTATTATACATATATATATATATATATATATATATATATATATATATATATATATTTTATTTATTTATTTATTTATTTATTTTTTTTTGCAATTCCCTAAAATCTACAAGCTCTTTACATATGTAAGGCAGGCGGACACCTACGGTACTCTTTGTATTGATGATCAGGCAGCCAATGCACCACTATATCCAAGAGTGTAACCCGACTGCTTATAGTATTGAAGATCTAAAACGTGTAGAAATCTTAAAGTGTACCCGTCAGATCTGACCAAAAAAACATTTTTTTTAATACATCACTCAGTACCTAATCCTGACCATGTACATCTAATTTTTATGTGTCTAGAACCTTTATTTTTTTTTTTATTACACTTTTAATTTAGCTCACCAGTCTGAATTCCTCTCAAAGGGAGGGGGGCGTGTCCTCACTGTGCAGGTCTCCACCCCTCCCTCAGTATGCTGTCTGCTCACATCTCCCATAGCATTAGCAAAACTACAATTTCCAGCTTGTCCTCACTGACAGTAGCGGGACACAAGATGACAGTGTGAGGATTTTTCCTCCAGCTCTGAGCCCTGCACTCACAGCTGTCAATCAAGGAAGTGTGTCCATGACATAGGTGATGACGCATGGACACAGCAGGACTAGTATGTGTCCAAGTAGGCACGGGGGCAGTTGTTTGACTGGGCTATTCAGTATGAAATACTGAAACATTTCTATTGGTTTTTGCATGCTTTACAACATCAAAAGTTTTTGTATCTGACAGTGCCCATTTAAAGAAGCTCTATTTCAGCCACTTGAAGTTTCTATGCTGTATATAGATCCGTATCATACTTTTGGCATTGAACTGCAATCCGCCTGCCTCAAGTGTAGTAAGAGTTCTGTATCTATCATTTATACCGGTCAACACAAAAAGAGCTCGCTACATATCAGTCACACGTTACTGCATTATACACTGCTCAAAAAATAAAGGTAACACTTAAACAACACAACGTAACTCCAAGTCAATGACACTTCTTTGAAATCACACTGTCCACTCAGGAAGCAACACTGATTGACAATCAATTTCACATGCTGTTGTGCAAATGGAACAGACAACAGGTGGAAATGATAGGCAATTAGCAAGACACCCCCAATAAAGGAGTGGTTCTGCAGGTGGTGACCACAGACTGCTTCTCAGTTCCTATGCTTCCTGGCTGATGTTTTGGTCACTTTTGAATGCTGGCGGTGCTTTCACTCTAGTGGTAGCATGAGACGGAGTCTACAACCCACACAAGTGGCTCAGGTAGTATAGCTCATCCAGGATGGCACATCAATGCGAGCTGTGGCAAGAAGGTTTGCTGTGTCTGTCAGCGTAGTGTCCAGAGCATGGAGGCGCCAGGAGACAGGCCAGTACATCAGGAGACGTAGATAAGGCTATATGAGGGCAACAACCCAGCAGCAGAACTGCAACCTCCACCTTTGTGCAAGGAGGAGCAGGAGGAGCACTGCCAGAGCCCTGCAAAATGACCTCAGCAGGCCACAAATGTGCATGTGTCCACTCAAACCGTCAGAAACAGACTCCATGAGGGTGGTATGAGGGCCCAATGTCCACAGGTTGGGGTTGTGCTTATAGCCCAACACTGTGCAGGACGTTCGGCACTTGCCAGAGAACACCAAGATTGGCAAATTCGCCACTGGTGCCCTGTGCGCTTCACAGATGAAAGCAGGTTCACACTGAGTACATGTGACAGACATGACAGTGTCTGGAGACGCGGTGGAGAACATTCTGCTGCCTGCAACATCCTCCAGCATGACCGGTTTGGCGGTCGGTCAGTAATGGTGTGGGGTGGCATTTCTTTGGAGGGCCGCACAGCCCTCCATGTGCTTGTCAGAGGTAGTCTACTGCCATTAGCTACCGAGATGAGATCCTCAGACCCCTTGTGAGACCATATGCTGGTGCGGTTGGCCCTGGGTTCCTCCTAATGCAAAACAATGCTAGACCTCATGTGGCTGGAGTGTGTCAGCAGTTCCTGCAAGAGGAAGGCATTGATGCCATGGACAGGTCCTCCCGTTCCCCAGACCAGAATCCAATTGAGCACATCTGGGACATCATGTCTTGCTCCATCCACCAACGCCACGTTGCACCACAGACTGTCCAGGAGTTGGTGGATGCTTTAGTCCAGGTCTGGGAGGACATCCCTCAGGAGACCATCCGCCACCTCATCAGGAGCATGCCCAGGCTTTGTAGGGGGGTCATACGGGCACGTGGAGGCCACACACACTACTGAGCCTCATTGTGACTTGTTATAAGGACATTACATAAAGTTGGATCAGCCTGTAGTGTGGTTTTCCACTTTGATTTTGAGTGTGACTCCATATCCAGACCTTTATGGGTTGATAAATTTGATTTCCATTGATAATTTTTGTGTGATTTTGTTGTCAGCGCATTCAACTATGTAAAGACGAAAGTATTTCATACGATTAGTTTATTCATTCAGATCTAAGATGTCTTATCTTAGTGTTCCCTTTATTTTTTTGAGCAGTGTAGTTAGATAGCAGTAGTAGCAGAGATGTGTTTGTCATTTGACAACTTGTGGTTCTGTTACAATAGATTACCTGTACTTTTTATTCTATTCTTGTTAATAAAAGGTAGGCGTACACTGTACACTACCGATTTTACCAGGATCGGCCTGACTATTTAAAAAGTATGGGGTGCCTGGACTCTCCTGACAGCACAAGTTGTGGGAAAGAATGACAGCGGTGTTGGTTTTTAACATGCCCTAGCCTTTTGTTTTCAAGAGAGACAGGATGCTGCCACAGGTGTCTGGCAGAAGCTTATTGCCATAAACCAGTGGTCTCCAAACTGTGGCCCCTCCAGATGTTGCAAAACTACATATCCCAGTATATGTAGTTTTGCAACATTTGGAGGGGCCGTTGGCTGTCCGAGCCTGCTGGGAATTGTCCGGCATGCTGGGTGTTATAGTTTTTGAACATTTGGAGGGCCACAGTTTGAAGGGCACTGGCATAGACCAATGAAAACAAATATATGGGAACTGGTGTCGCGGCGGTGGTGGTCGCCGCCCAGTGCTACGCCATTTTATGCTCGGGACGTTAGGGACCCACTCTGAATAGGTGGCCTTGACGTGGCGAGTGGGCTTGTACTTTTTGATCAAAAATGTATACTAACAACCTGTTAGTTTTTGATATTATGCTGAGAAGCAATCAGATCATTATACAAGATTGTAGATGTGCACCATGTCTGTTTTCTACCCGAATTCAAAATATATGGGAAGGTTGGTACGAAAAGCTGTTCAAGAACAAGCCAACTAAGGCTCTGTTCACACTAGCACATTGGCTTCCTTTGTGACATAAGTCGCAACCGATATAATGTCTTTGTGATGGATTCTATTGACTTACAAGGGATCCTATCTGGATTCTGTTCTACCACAGCTTAAACCAGTGTTTCCAAACCAGGGTGCCTCCAGATGTTGCAAAACTACAACTCCCAGCATGCCTGGACAGCCTTTGGCTGTCCAGGCATTCTGGGAGTTGTAGTTTTGCAACACCTGGAGGCACCCTGGTTTGGAAACACTGGCTTAAACTATGCTTTTATGGTCATTATATGGCAATGAACCAGAGTTCTGTATATATTTCACAAAAAACAATGAACCATATAGATTTCTATACTGTACATAGAACATGGTAAAATCACCTGACAGTGTCCAATATCATTTCTGTCTCATCAGATCACAACATCTTCACCTTCCAAACTCTTCCTCTGATCCAGAGACTGGCATCCATCACCATGTTTATTTGAAACCCTATGCAGATCTGAAGAGATAAAAATAATATAAATATAAATGTCTCAACCTGATCACAGGGTTCTACTTCTCCAAGTTAGAAGAACATGACAATAGAAAGTCAAGGCTTTCTAGCTGCTGGCCCTACCGAGACATTAATACTAACACATTATAATGTGAAGGAATCGAACAGAATTGAGTTTATTATTAACCAGAAGGAGCGCTCCGGGCACTGTCCACGTGTGAGCGTAAAGATTAAACTTCATGTATTAACATTTATTAGAGTCAAAATATATGATCAGAACATCGTTTTTATAGGTGCTTGAATATTTAATTTCACATCCACGGGCACCGATACCGAGCTGACCGGCCCTTGTATGCCATCACTGGCTCTATTCTTATCCTTAAAGGATGGCTGTGGGCATTCACTGGGCTCAGCTGGTGTTGTGTTCTGGGGCCAGGCCTTGCTTGTAGTAGCCGTCACAGTTAATTTTAGAGGTGTCCAGTAAGCACCAAACTAAATGGCTATATGTAGTGCTATCTATGGCCACCCAAAGATCATCACCAAACAACAAGGCCACAAAATAACATAGGCCCAGATTTATCAAACTGTGTAAGAGAGAGTGGAGTGATTTTCCTATAGTAACCAATCACAGCTCAGCTTTCACTTTACCACAGCTCGTTAGCTGAGCTGTGATTGGTTGTTGTGGAAAAATCTCTCCACTTTTTCTCTTACACAGTTTGATAACTCTGGGCGTATCAAAAAGGTTAAACCAACTTTATTGAATTGACATAAAAATGACACGCAATATTAAAAACATATGGTAGGCAAGGCAGACATCACAGCAGAAAGAAAGAGGGGTAAACTCCAAATGGAAACTACAAAATGGTCAGAGGTCACAGATATAAGGACAAGGCACGGCTATATGATGCTCATGAAAAGGCTTTGGCACAATGCACACAATAAATATAGAACATAGCTGCCCAAATGATGTATGAATAAAAGTATATAAGGAAATAAGACTGCACCCTGCGGGGAGATACTTTAACTCAAGCCCTGAACGCACGTTTTCGCCCTTTGCTTCATCAGGGGGCGTGTGACGAAGCGAAGAGTGAAAACGTGCGTTTGGGGCTTGAGTTAAGGTATCTCCCCACAGAGTGCAGTCTATTTCCTTATATACTTTTATTTATAAATTATTTGGGCAGCTATGTTCTATATTTATTGTGCGCATTGTGCCAAAGCCTTTTCATGAGCATCATATAGCCTTGTCCTTATATCTGTGACCTCTGACCATTTTGTAGTTTCCATTTGGAGTTTACCCCTCTTTCTATATATATACACACACACATATATATATATATATATATATATATATATATATATATATATATATATATTTATATATACACATACACACACACTTCTTACAAATAAATACCAGACACTGATACATTCTCTTTTTCATTTTCTGATTGTAGATTATAGGTCATTTGTGATGACAAATGTATTTAATGCAGACTATAAGTTTCACACTACTGTCATGATCCTGCCCGTTACTACCCCGTATTATTTGTCAATAACAGCTCATGAATAAACAGATAAAACAACTGATCACAACAGATCATAACGGATGGCCAATGTCCGTAATTTTAACGGCCATTCTGTTAGAATACCAGACATTGGCCATCCATTATGATACGTTACTTTATCCATTATAATTCATTATTGTCTGTAAATTTTAACCCTTTCAATGTAAAAAAAAAATTTAACAGCCGTTAAATGTCTATTAGATTTGAAGGGAGAAAAATGCACCGTCTTTTGTCTCATGAAAATAAAGGACTATAATCATAACTGACTGCAACTGATGATAACAGATACTCAAAAGAGCATGACGGGGATCATGGGGTGTGAAAGAGGCCTAAGAGGGGGAAGACTGCAAGGAAAACCTGACAAGTTTCCTGCTGTAGTAATATCGGAGCAAGCGAGTATTACTACAAGTAAGTACCAGACAAAGTATGCAAAGGGCTAAGAACAAGGCCTTGGTTAGGATAAGAATCAACAGTTAATTGCAACAGCAATACAAATGCACAGGAACAGATTCAAGAGCGATGGAACTGAATAACCAGGCGGTGCAATGCAGGAAGACTCCTCTATAAATAGTCCAGTATCAACTATACAAATCTCAGAGCCACATAGTAATAAAAGTACTCTTGGGTGCAGTGTGTAGTAACAGGCGGTTCTCCGCACATCCTATCCATGGAGTCTCTGACAAACAGCCCTTGTCATACAGTTGTCACACGCTTCTCTTCACACAACAATTGACTAGGGCCATGCTAAGGTGGCGGAATTTAGAAAAAAGAGACTTGTAACAAAAGGTGCTATTCTATAATGACGCCACGTTTCACTCCCCGAGATGTTCATTATCAGTCATTCTTCTACTAGGGTTTGTGTGGCTTCTTTGACACTGTTGATTTTAACCAATGGGTTAACAGTGAGTGCGGATGAAATGGTCAATTCTAAAATGTTCTGCCATGACAGCAGAATGACAGCTGAAATATTAAGTGCAGCTGGTTCCCACGAAATGTCTTTCATCCTTCTTGGACCTATTCTATCTACTAGGAAATTAAAGTGTATCATGTGAGCTCTGGTGCACCAAAAATTCTGATTTCTATCAGGTGTGCTCAAATAAACAGAATGAGAACTGCAATATTACTATTAGAAACTATTATATTTGGGTATAACCTTTCATCTTCTACCTACTACTTCAGTTGTATCTTATAAACACCTATATAGTGGGGCTCTAATCCAACTATGGACACTCAGCCTAAAAACAAATCTTTAGCCCTAGGCACCCCCCCCTCAAAAAAATAAATAAAAAGACCAGTAGTATCACCAGCTAATAGGACACTACAAAAAATATTCATTTGAAAGAATATGTCCATAATAAATAATAAAGATGAGGAGACACACTGTGTAATGTCCAGCTCACCCCCAAGTCACAGGTACACGGAAGCATGAGGACAGCAGAGAAGCCAGAAACAAGAAGAAAGAGAAGCCAGAAACAAGAGGAAATTCCAGCACCACAATCACCGAGTAAGAAAGCTGCTTTATTATTTCATCAACAGGAACACAGAACACAGCAGGTAGTACAACTAAGGCGGTTACACCCGCGAAACGCGTCACTCTTTGGTTCGTGCATACTGTGTTCTAGGGCTGGGCGGGTATACCGGTTCATACCGAATACCAACATTTTTGGGCTGCACAATATTCATTTTTCCCATACCGCAATACCGGTTGGGCCCCTCCCCCTTGGGAATGAATGATCAGCCCAGCGCTGCGCTGTCCCCCACATCGGGGAACTAATCCTATCTTATCTGCCAGCGCTGTTCTGCTCCCCCCCCCCCCCAATCATGTAACCCGCCAGCGCTGTTCTGCTCCCCCCCAAATCATGTTACCCGCCAGCGCTGTTCTGCTCCCCCCAATTAATTATCAGCCCAGCCGGGTACTACTCACATGTGTCACCCGCAAGCACTGCCTTCTTCCTATTTGTTGTGGGCTGCTGGCGATGGAACTCTATACTGTACGCCAATGGTCTTCAACCTGCGGACCTCCAGATATTGCAAAACTACAACTCCCAGCATGCCCGGACAGCCAACGGCTGTCAAGGCATGCTGGGAGTTGTAGTTTTGTAACAGGTGGAGGTCCGAAGGTTTGAGACCACTGCTGTACGCTGTATCCCTATGCCCGGGCTGCAAAAGATAACGAAAATAAACTTTAACTTACCTACGTCGGCCTCACGCTGGGGGCGGGAACGGCGGACAGCCATCAGCCTATCACCGGCCGCAGCGATGTCCTACCCCGGCCAGTGATAGGCTGAGCCCACTGTCATGTAAGGAGCTCTGGCCGGCTTCTTACATGACAGTGGGCTCAGCCTATCACGGCCGGTGATAGGCTGACGGCTCTCAGACGTTCACGTCTCCAGTGTAAGGCCGACGTAGGTAAGTTAAAGTTTATTTTGTTTACCTTTTGCAGCTCGGGAATAGCGATACAGCGTACAGCAGTGGTATCCAACCTGCGGACCTCCAGCTGTTGCAAAACTACAACTCCCAGCATGCCCGGACAGCCGTTGGCGTACAGTATAGAGTTCCAGCGGCCCCCAACAAAGAGGAGGAGGGCAGTGCTTGCGGGTGACATATGTGAGTAGTACCCCACTGGGGCTGATAATTAATTGGGGGGGGAGCAGAACAGCGCTGGCGGGTCACATGATTGGGGGGGGAAGCAGAACAGCGCTGGCGGGTCACATGATTGGGGGGGGGAGCAGAACAGCGCTGGCGGGTCACATGATTGGGGGGGGAAGCAGAACAGCGCTGGCGGGTCACATGATTGGGGGGGGAGCAGAACAGCGCTGGCGGATCACATGATTGGGGGGGGGGGAAGCAGAACAGCGCTGGTGGGTCACATGATTGGGGGGGGGGGTGAAAGAAATACCGTGGAAGCGCCATAAGTTACAAAAATACCGTGATACACATATTTGGTCATACCGCCCAGCTCTACTGTGTTCTGTGTTCCTGTTGATGAAATAATAAAGCATCGTTTTTACTCCGTGATCGTGGTGCTGGAATTTCCTCGTTTCTAAATAATAAAGATGGTAAAAAAAAAAAAAAGTTATAAATAAAAAGCAAAAAAGTTGTTTTATTACGATAAAATTTGTGCAAAGTGATACTAAGTAACATCTCAATATACCGTACATTAACCAAATGTCTTTAATGGGCTGCATTAATAATTCAAGATGTAATTTCGGGAAATGTAGTTACATAAAAAGATTTAGAACCTGCAATAGTTTATTCACATCAATATATAGATATAAAATATAATCTACTCTCAAATTTATATCCAGTGTCACCAGTAATATACAAAGTTAACCATATATACACAACACTGCTGGCACAGTATAGGGAGGACTCCGGAGCCTCAGTGAGATCAATGTTTGTGAGTCGTTCATAAAGAGCCTCATTTTTTATGCTGAGCTCAGCGCCATCTTACTGAGACCGCTATATCCAGAGACTGGATATTTTATATTGTCTGAGATAACGGATATAATGTACGAAATCTGATAAAGACAAAATAAAGAGCACTCGTCCACTTGCTCATAGCATCTAATATTTCATTTTCAATCTGGAATTATAAGCTAAACTCCAAGTACCATTAAAAATCTCTTATGACACGGTAGTGTGATGTCCGTCGGGGGAGCCAGGGAGAACAGCGGGCGAAAAAAATACTGCTTGTGCCATCTTTCCCCCCCCCCTCCCCCCCCCCCCCCCCCGCTATTCCTGTCAAAAAAAAACAAGGGCGCCAGACTGACTCCATAATAGTAAATTGGGAGTCGTCGGGACCTGTTGTTGCCCCGTCACTAAAACGGCCGTTAAAGGGGTTATCCAGGAAAAATACTTTATATATATTATATATTATATATATATATATATATATATATATATATATATATATATCTCAACTGGCTTCAGAAAGTTAAACAGATTTGTAAATTACGTTTATTAAAAAATCTTAATCCTTTCAGTACTAATGAGCTGCTGCAGTTGAGTTGTTCTTTTCTGTTTAAGTGCTCTCTGGTGACACCTGTCTCAGGAACTGTCCAGAGTAGAAGCAAATCCCATAGAAAACCTCTTCTACTCTGTGCAGTTCCCAAGACAAGCAGAGATGTCAGCAGAGAGCACTATTGCCAGACAGAAAAAAAACAACTCCACTTCAGCAGTTGATAATTATTGGAAGGATTAAGATTTTTTAATAGAAGTAATTTACAAACCTGTTTAACTTTCTGGAGCCAGTTGATATATAAAGGCACAAAAAAAAAAAAAAAAAAAAAAAAAAAGACTAACTGACGTTCTTGACGGGGCGCAACGACAGTGTGAAAGGGGCCTAAAACAGAACACTATGAATGAAAAGTAATATTGACACAAGAAGGCAACAAAAACAGGAACATTTGGTAGTTGACATTAAACCACTGAACACCACGAATGGGGGGGGTCCCCTTCCTATTTCAAAGGATAGGGGATAAGATGTCAGATCGTCGTGGTCCCGCTGCTGGGGACCCCCGGGATCGCTGCTGCGGCACCGCGCTATCATTACAGCACAAAGAGAGTTCTCTCTTTGCGTAATGACGGGCAGTACAGGGGACGGAGCAGCGTGACGTCATGGCTCCGCCTCTTGTGACATCACAGCCTGCCCCCTTAATACAAGTCTATGGCAGGGGTGTGGCGACCGCTACGCCCCTCTCATAGACTCATATTGAGGGGGCGGGCCCGTGACGTCATAAGGGGCGGAGCCGTAACATAAAGATGCTCCGGCCCCCTGTACTGCCCGTCATTACGTGCAGAGCGAACTCGCTCTGTGCAGTAATGATAGCGCGGTGCCGCAGCGGCGATCCCGGGGGTCCCCAGCAGCGGGACCGTTGCAACCTGGCATCTTATCCCCTATCCTTTGGATAGGGGATAAGATGTCTAGGGGCGGAGTACCCCTTTAATGGCTATGTGTTGAGTGATTTTGGGGGACAAAACATTAAACAATGTTATACAGGCTGTGGACTCCCTACTTTATAGTGTAACAGAATGTCATTTCTAGTGTTTACCTCATGAATAGATAAAAATATTTATAAAAATGTGAGGGGTGTATTCACTTATGTGAGATACTGTAGATAATACATTTATTATTACCGCAGGACTTTACTAATCTGTTCGGAATCTAGAAGCCAGGAAAAAAAAAATATATATAAATAAATGTTAGAGCCGGGATTTCTTTTGATCGCTGCACATGACATTAGGTGATGTCACATGACGTCTTATCAATGCTCTACAGTCAAGTTACAATATTAATTGGTTCCAGGACGACCATTGTATGTTGAAACCATTGTATGTTGAGGCCATAACTCTTTGGGAACCTGGTAATTGGTTCTGAAGCCACCAAAATGTCATCCAAAAATAGGAAAAAGTGAGGATTAAAGAAAAATAAGTAGATAACTAATATAGATAAAGCAAATCCTTACATATAAAAGTAAGAAAGATCTGCTGGGAGCTGTAAATCACTGTCTATGTCAGTGTTTCCCAACCAGGGTGCCTCCAGCTGTTGCAAAACTACAACTCCCAGCATGCCCGGACAGCAAATTGTAGTTTTGCAACAGCTGGAGGCACCCTGGTTGGGAAACAATGGTTTATGTAGAGGACAGGAGCTTCTTCAGGGTCCTATACAGTACACACAGTGTCCCAAATGTAGCCGCCCTTACTTGGTGTCCAAAAGGAGCAGCTAACCCTGGCACAGGTAAGGAGTAGTACAGAACTTGTAGTTCCTCCCTGTACTGTAGGGGGTGCTACCAGACACCAGTCAGTGCATGCACTTCAGTAATACAGGTGATTTACCAGTAAAATGCCCATTCTGATTGGTTAGTCCCTCCAGTTGTGGCACATTTCACAGATCTGGACTGTCTGTACATTGTATGTTGAGTCTGGTTTCAAGTTACAATGGTCCAGAAAAGACCATTGTATGTTGAAACTATTGTATGTTGAGGCCATTGTAAGTTGAGGGATCACTGTATTCTTCTTCTTTGTTCAGCATCTTCTTGCATCTGACATTCAGCAGGTATTACTGTGGTTGGGGCAATATGCCGTCATACCTGCTCACCGCCAGCTGCAGGAATAAGTTGCTTCAAGTAGAAGCTCTGCTATAGTATAGTGGGGGTTATAGTAGTAATAGTATGACTGACATATATGGCACTGGTAGAGCATAATGGGGGCGATAGTAATAGACTGACACATATAGAACTGGTATAACATAAAGGGGGTGATAGTAGTAGTATGACTGACACAGCACTGGTATAGCATAATGGGGGTAGTAGTATGACACATATAGCACAGCTATAGCATAACTGGGGTGATAGTAGTAATAGTAACTGTAGACGCTGGGCAGCGGTGGGTCCTAGGACTGTGTCCGCCTGCTCAGTCCGCACCTGACTAATGACTTTTTTCGGAGATGAAGATTTATCCTTTTGGGCTTCATGTACGCTTTCATTAGAGATGAGCGAACTTACAGTAAATTCGATTCGTCACGAACTTCTCGGCTCGGCAGTTGATGACTTTTCCTGCATAAATTAGTTCAGCTTTCAGGTGCTCCGGTGGGCTGGAAAAGGTGGATACAGTCCTAGGAAAGAGTCTCCTAGGACTGTATCCACCTTTTCCAGCCCACGGGAGCACCTGAAAGGTGAACTAATTTATGCAGGAAAAGTCATCAACTGCCGAGCTGAGAAGTTCGTGACGAATCGAATTTACTGTAAGTTCGCTCATCTCTAGCTTTCATGTCTATCTCATTTTTACTTTGCTTAGAATTCATTTGATGGGTTGTAATTAATCTTCCCAAGCAATTTCCTCAGTAATTGGTCGGGCAGTAAACACTACAAATTTCCATAGCAACCTGCTCTATAGCTGAAAAATAGAACAACCGTTAAAATAACTTTATTCCACAGAACATAGATGTGACCTTGTCACACAGACCAACTCTATCACTAGGTTAGTGAGCGGAGAACATCAGCGCATTTATAAAACCTGGTTAAGCCACAAAAACATTAGCAGGACAAATTGTGACCCTTAGGAAAAATGCTTTCTGAACGGGCAACTTGCATGTGAACAGTTCGTTTATACATTAAAGGGATTATCCACCATAAAGGGATTTTATTATGTACCTGCCAGACAGTAATGGACAGGCTTAGGAAGGATCTGTGCTGGTCTTGGAGCTAAATGGCTGTGTGGCGAGTCCACCATAACATTGCTGCTAGCTTTTTGTGAAATGGCTATTTCCTGTTGGAGTTCCTTCCCTCCAATTACAAGTCCCATGATCCCTTGTTTGTAAGCGAGAGGTCACATTTCTCCCTCTCCCTCCACCCATTGAAACAGACAGGCTCCTTTAACAATTGACTAGTGATGTAATGTCTCGGGCTGCACTGCAACCTGGGAAAAATTTAGATGACACACATTTTCTATGCTATTAATAATTAACATCGGGGTAAAGATCACATAAGAATTGAGAGACCAGTCATCAAACACATGTACAGACAATATATTACAAACTACATCAACCTTACAGTCCCTGTAGCATAGTCAAATAAAAAAAAAAAAAAATGTAATCCCCCTTTAAAGAAGGCCTGTGGCCAACCCTCCAAAAATGAGATTGCATTATCACTAAATAGCTTAGAGCACCTTTTTAAACAGTTTTTTTTTTTTTTTTTTTATTTCCCCTTCTGTTCCTGAGATATGAGGGTTTTATAATTTGTCTGACAATTCAGGGAATAAGTCAAATGGGCGTGAACTTAATTTTATTATCAGGTGATGGGCAGGATTATACAGTCAGGGGGGTATGTATTAGGCATACACACCCCTCAATGCAAAACATACACCCCCCAACTGTATAACCCCACTCATCACCTGACATTCACTTTTTTTTTTTAAATTAAGTTTACACCCATCTGACCGATTCCCTGTGAGACAAACTATAAACCCTCATCTCTCAGAAATGGGAGGGTGCACCAAACAAACTGTAAAAAAGGTGTGTGATCAGGGCACCCTAGGCTATTTAATGATAATGCAATCTCATTTTTGGGGGGTAGGACACATGTCCTATTTAAAGAGAATATTCCAGTCAGAAGCATTTATCACATAAACGCTATAAAAATAATACGTTGCAGACAGACAATAAACCTCACACCTACTGCCAAAATAGGGGACTGCAGCCAAGAGGACGTTAAATGGAGTGGCAGTCGAGCAGGGACCCCATTCTGGCGATCAGTGGGGAACTCAGTGGTTGGACCTGCACCAGATCAGCTATTAGGTAATAGGTACCTTTATCCAGACACTGACAGTGCAGGGTGGGTTAGAAGGTTGCCCCCCCCCCCCCAGGGATGGTCAAGGGAAGGGACACCGAAGGTTCATACAGGCAGCTCTCTCACTATAAGTGAATTCAGGTCCCGGACAGCAGATGTTATAAGCTGCCTATGAACTTGCAAAATAATTTTTATTTTTCTTTGACCAGTGGCTGCGATCGAAAGATAATATATTATTACGGGTCCCAGAAGTTGGACCCCCCTCTATGATCAGCTTATCATTATAGGACCCTGCATACTAAAACGGATTGTTCAAAGTAGATAAAATCTTGAAGAGTATAGTGCAGTGTTTCCCAACCAGCGTTCCTCAAGTTGTTGCAAAACTACAACTCCCAGCAGTTCAGGCATGTTGGGAGTTGTAGTTTTGCAACAGCTGGAGGCACACTGGTCTAGGTGAACTAAAGTGCCATTTATTGTAAAGAAACAGAACATTGATTCCTAAGGAACCATATTAAACCTTGTGTTTTTTATAAGAATTTAGGACAGGGAATAATACATAATGTAGGTAAAAATATATAACATATAGGGCTGTCCTGGAAGATTTAGGATAATGGACAAATACAAATTGGTTATTTCTTCTTCTAAGGCGGAGTATGTAAACCAGCTGCAGACCGGCGTGAACATCTGCTGAAGGAGTGTCTGCAGAACAATGTACTCTTATGTTACTGCGCCTGAACGCACTTGTTTCCCATGTTGTATAATGGATATTGTTATCGCATTTTACAACTTTAAAGAGCTAAATTGCAAATGTGTGGAAAATAAGGAACCGACTTCCGAAATCTGCATCTGTGTCTGCCAAACAGTTCACATCTAATGCCGGGATCGGCAAGCTTAGTGAAAGACATTTTCTTCCATAGTAATTCATGACTCAACGGTGTTAGGAGTATAAAAGGAGTACTGTGGTGCTGGACAACTTATCCCTTATCCAAAGGACAGGGGATAAAAGTCTGTTCATGGAGGGGGTCCGAGCGCTGGGACCCCTGCGATCTCCTGCCCAGCGTTATCTCCTTGTGCACATAGCCATCTCTGCTGCATGCACGGAGACAGTCAACTCGCGCACGAAGCGGTGGTCAACACGCTCCCTCTATATATAGGACAGCTGGAGATACAGCGTTCGGGTATATCCGGCTACATGGAGGGGGCATGTCGGCCACCGCTTTGTGCAGTGGTCGACACAGCTCCGTTCCTGGGTAGAGCCGGGGTGCCATGCAGGAGATCGTGAGGGGTACCAGGGGTCGGACCCCCTGTGATTAGACACTTATGCCCTATGCTTGTCCTGCACCACAGTACTCATATAAACATGCTACATTTTTATTAAGGCTATGTTAACACTGCAGAATTTCTGTAAATTCTGTTCTGCATAGTATGCTGCGGAATCTAAATAGAATTTCTGTGTGCTCAATACTCAGAATTCTGCCGTAAATCAAAGCCTCACTGACTTCAGTGGTATTCCGCAAAATTTAGAGACACGTTCAATGTTATAGCAAAATCCAGACAGCAGAATTTCCGCTCTTCATGTGAATGGGACAGCGGGATCCCCTTTCAGCACATTGCGCAGTACATTTATCAAAATTTCCATGCAGAATTTCGCCCAAAAATTCTGCTGTGTAAACATAGCCCAATACTTGTTTGGTAGCCCAGTACAGAAGTGGTCCTTCCGTACACTATTGGTCCTATCAGTCCCCTGACCTCCACACTCCTCAGGGTTCTCATCACACTGTCTGTTATATAAAGAGTTAATGTATTATATTGATGTTAATATATCTTTAACCCCTTAAGGACCAATAAAAGTAAACCAGTACGCCCCTGAAAGACCAGGCCTGTTTTTTCAATTCGGGGATGTCTGTCTTTATTAGAGAATAACTCTGGTAACTTTTTGCCAATCACGATAATTCTGACATTGTTTTTTTGTCACAAGTCGTCCTTCATGTACATAGTAAAAGTAAGTCGATATCATTTGTAGTTTTTTTTTTTACAATGCAAAAAATCATGAAATAAAAAAAAAAGATCTTTTTCTATTTTAACACTAATAGGTTGCATATATTTATACTTTATGACCAAATAGTTTATGAAACTTATACTTTCAAAAGTCTACTTTATTTTTAAAAAATTTTTTATGAACATTTTAAATGAATTAGAAGCCTAACAATTTAATTTGAAATGTTGAACATTTGAAAAGTAAATTTTTTTATGTGCTATGGAAGGTTTGCAGAAATTTGAGGGTGGTAGAACATATGACCCCCCCCCCCCCCCCAAATGACCATTATAAAAACTAGACCCCTCAAGGTATTCACTAGGGTGTAGAGTGAGTATTTTAACACCAGAGTTTTTTGGCAGGAATTATAAAGTCAGTGTTAAAAATTTGAAATTAGCTTTTTTTTTCGCAAATGCATCATTTGTGGGACATTTTTTGTACATCGCTTCTGATATTGAAATAAATGCACCCTATATTTTATTGAACTGCTTGGCCCGTGTTTGGAAATACCACCGCTTATGCCATATTTGGTTCCTTGGCCGCATGGTAGGACCCAGAAGGAGAGGAGCGCCATTTGGCTTTCAGGGCATCATTTTAGGCCGGATGGATTATAGGCCGCACTTCATGCCTGCAAAGAGTTTTTAGCTGCCAGAACCATACAGAACCCCCACAAGTGACCCTATTTTGGAAACTACACCCCCTAAAGTATTAATCTAGACCAAAAGTGAGTCAGTGGAAAAATTTACATTTTTTCCCCCACAAATGCATCAATTGTGGGACATATTTTTTGTACATTGCATCTGAAAAGTAGAAAATGCGCCCCACATTTTATTACGCTGTTTGTCCCGTGTTCGGTAATACCTCCGCTTAGACCATATTTGGTTGCATGGCCACATGGTGGGACCCAAAAGGAGAGGAGCACCATTTGGCTTTCAGGATATCATTATACAAATTATAGGCCGCACTTCATCTAGCTGTCAGAACAATACTGCACCCCCAGAGGTGACCCCATTTTCAAAACTACACCCCCTAAAGTATTCACCTAGGGCAAAAGGGAGTACGTTGAGTCCTTATTGTGTGACTAGAATTATTTCAAAGGCAGTGGAAAAAATAGCAATTACCTTTTTGCCCACAAATTCTTTATTTGTGGGACATCATTTTGGTAAGTCGCTTTTGAAATGGAGGAAATGCGCCCCATATTTTATCACACTGTTCATCCCGGGCTGGACAGTACCCCTACTTAGGCCATATGTGGTTGCCTGACCGCCTGGTAGGACCAAGAAGGAGAGGAGCCCCCTTTGGCTTTCAGGGCATCATTATATGAATTATAGACTTCACTCCATGCCTGCAAAGGATCAGAGCTGTCAGAACAATACCGCACCCCTACAAGTGTATTGGCTGGACCAGGGACTGCTCTGATCAGTCCTTGGTCAGCTAGCAGTGACGTGCGGCTGTCTGGGATAGATAAAGTTCCTGATGGATATATCCTTCATGTTGTGGGAATAAGCACCCACTCATGGCCAATATATCCATCACTGGGCGTTAGAAAGAAAAAAAATCTTGAAAAAACTGGTTTATTTTGTTGGAGGGGGGGGGGGGGGGGGGGCGGTGATACTGCGTTTCTGCAGTATAGATGTCTGTTGTCATGTCATAAAAACATGTAAATGTATACTGCAGCAGTCTCATTCAGAAACGAATGGAGCTGCTACAGTATACGTCAGCACTTTTTTTTACGTGATGCTGACGGATACCTCTACCATACTTCTGAAACAAAGTATGAACGGGACGCAGTGTAGGGTCATATAGAGCGCATCCGCAGCATACTTCACACCGCGGATGCCCCCGGCAGTCACAAGGGCGAGATCACTGCTGCGACTGGGTAGCTCACAAAATCCGCCGCTATGAGTGGACACACAAAGCTACCCAGCCGCAGCAGGGAGCTCATTATTGTGACTGCTGGCAGGCATCCGCAGTATGTAATATGATGCGGATGTGCGCCGGGTGATCCTACACATTATGCATTTTTATTTTTCATTATCTTTATTTGATAAACGTTATTAAATTATTATTTTTTTTTTTTACACTTTACTTCGTACTACAAAGCATTGCAGATATATGCTGCCTGCTAGTTTTACACTGGCAGGCAGCATATCAGGACGTGCCTCTGGCAATAACCGGGGCAGACCTGGGGGTCCTTGTCAAAACTCCTTACAGCTTGCGGTCCCTTCCGACCGCAGCTGTAAGGGTTAAACTGTAGGTCCACAGTTTTACAACACCAGGAGGTCCACAGTTTGGAGACCACTGTACTTTATCTTTTACAATCTCTATATTATGACTGCTGCTGCTTTTATGGGTACCAGATCTAGATCAAATCTCAGTAATTCTGGACCAAATGTTGATCATTTAGATAACAGACAGAAATAAGATACAAATAAAAGCATAATAAGGATGATAAAATGGCCAAAAGCTTTCCATAAATTAGGCTAATGCATCTGGGTGCAGTCCTGTCTGCTGGTAGGAAGTAATCTTCACATTCCAGTAAATTTGTTTTAGGTACATTATAAATTTGCTAAACGTAATATAAGTAACTGTAAGGTGGGATCTAAAGTGCAGTCGCGCTATAATTATTACTTTCATATTACAAATACAGAGGGAATGGGGAAGTATCCAGCTTTTTTTCTTACGGTACTTCTTAAGTTGTGGGAATCTTCACACTGCTGCTGTTGGTGTTCAGGGGCCATTCAGTTTTTCTTTCTTTGTCAAACGGTCCCATAACATGTAGGAGCACATATGACAACGCCAAGTCCTGACGGATCCTATTGACTTGAATGGGGTCTGTTGGGTGTGCGGTATTTAAGGGGAGTTGAGTGGAAAAAAACGGACATGCAGTATTTTTCTCACTTAACTCCTCTTCTTCTGATGGAACAAGCAACTGAGTTTCCGTTACCAAAGCATAATTGCTGTGTGAACTAGACCTAACAAGGAGATGTAGTTAGATTCATAAGTTTGCATACACTTGGTCTGAAGTCACTAAAACTCATATTTATCCTCTTCACAGATGTATGTATGTTCCAGCATAACTTTCAAATGGCTAGAGATATTTTAATGAAACTTGGTACACATTTTACTTTTATGTCAACTAAGATATAGCAGAGTTTAGTTAACCATAACCTGCTCCCTTAGGGAGGGTGGGGATTTTTGTCTGAAGTCACCATGAAAGTCTATGGAACTTCCAGGAACATCTCCTGATCATGTTACTCTCAGGCTGCAGAGATTGCTGGGAAGTTTTAACCCCTTAAGGACTCAGGGTTTTTCAGTTTTTGCACTTTCGTTTTTTCCTCCTTACCTTTTAAATATCATAACCCTTTCAATTTTCCCACCTAAAAATCCATATTATGGCTTATTTTTTGCGTCACCAATTCTACTTTGTAATGACATTAGTCATTTTACCCAAAAATTCACGGCGAAACTGAAAAAAAAAAAAATCATTGTGGACAAAATCGAAGAAAAAACGCCATTTTGTAACTTTTGGGGGCTTCCGTTTCTACGAAGTGCATATTTCAGTATAAATGACACCTTATTATTCTGTAGGTCCATACGGTTAAAATGATACCCTACTTCTATAGGTTTGATTTTGTCATACTTCTGAAAAAAAATCATAACTACATGCAGGAAAATGTATATGTTTAAAAATGTCATCTTCTAACCCCTATAACTTTTTTATTTTTCCACTTACAGGGCGGTATGAGGACTCATTTTTTGCCCCGTGATCTGAAGTTTTTATCGGTGCGATTTTTGTTTTGATCGGACTTTTTGATCACTTTTTATTCGTTTCTTAATGGTATAAAAAGTGCACAAAAATAAGCTTTTTTGGACTTTGGAATTTTTTTGCGCGTACGCCATTGACCATGCGGTTTAATTAATGATATATTTTTATAGTTCGGACATTTACGCACGCAGCGATACTTCATATGTTTATTTATTTTTTTTTTTACACTGTTTTATTTTTTTTATGGGAAAAGGGGGGCGATTCAAACTTTTATTAGGGAAGGGGTTAAATGACCTTTATTAAAAGGAGAACTCCGGTATGGGGGAAAAAAAAACAACTTATCCCCTATCCTAAGCATAGGGGATAAGTGTTAGATCGCTGGGGGTCCGACAGCTGAGGCCCCCTGCGATCTCCTGTCCGGGGACCCGGCTCGCTCTTGCTCAATGCAGGAGCCGAGCGTTTTCGACCACAGCCAAAGCTGCGGCCGACACGCCCCCTCCATTCACTTCTATGGCCGGGCCGGAGATTGCGGAAGGCAGCAGCTGTCGGACCTCCCACGATCTAACACTTATCCCCTATGCTTAGGACAGGGGAGAAGTTTTTTTTCCCCATACCGGAGTTCTCCTTTAACACTTTTTTTTAAACTTTTTTTTTGCAGTGTATAACACTGCACACACTGATCTCTCATGCTGATCACTGGCATGTATTAACACGCCTGTGATCAGTGTTATCGGCGCTTGACTGCTCCTGCCTGGATCTCAGGCACGGAGCAGTCATTCGTCGATCGAACACCGAGGAGGCAGGTAAGGGCCCTCCCGGTGTCCTGTAAGCTGTTCGGGACGCCGCGATTTCACCACGGCAGTCCCGAACAGCCCGACTGAGCAGCCAGGATACTCTCACTTCAGACGCGGCGGTCAGCTTTGATCGCCGCATCTGAAGGGTTAATACAGGGCATCACCGCGATCAGTGATGTCCTGTATTAGCCGCGGGTCCCAGCCGTTGATAGCCGCCGGGACCAACCCGATAGGACGCGGTGACCCCGCGGCATATCGTGGGAGCCGGCGCAGGACATAAATATACGTCCTGCGTCGTTAAGGAATTAAACATCCTATTGACTGTCAGGCAGGCAGGTGCAAAGAATAGTAAGTATAGGGAACGGTATACACTGTCGGGATATGAGAACGAGTGTGTCATTGTTGCTTTTCTTTTCCTACAAGGTTTAGGTAAGAAGACTGGAAAATACCTATGAAAATAGTGTTAATATTTAGGTTTATACACCACAGGACCACCCACTCGTCATGTCACTGGGGGAAGAGACACATTCTGGCCCTCATCTACTAAGAGTGTTGTGTAGTTTTCTTTGTGGGATTTAATTCCCTACAATTTATTTTCCACAGTATTTACTAAGGTTTCCCTACATTTTCCACTTTCCCTACACTTTGCTTTTTTTTTTTTACACATGCTCTGATCTGTCTGGTTTTCCTCAGCTGAAATCCAATACATTTTAAGTGGAACACGCCCCTTTTTGGAGACCACACCCCCTTTCCCCAATGACCACGCACCTTTTCCGGGTTTTCTAAGCAAAATGGAGAGTTAGTTTTTTTCAATTCCGGTGCAAACAGAATTTATGGCGCAATGCAACAGAATCTGGTGCATAACCCCACAAAACATGTCGGGTTTGCAATAGTAAATGAGGGCCTCTGTCTCCTTGAGATACATGCACTTTGGTGCAAAAAATATAAATCCAAGAACAGCAGCAAGCAACATAGTTAAGATGCTGAAAGAAACAGGTATAAAAACTATGTGCTGTATATTAATAGTAAAACGTGTACAATAGCAATATGACCTGACAGGCCGCTAAGCAAGGTTAGAAGCCACTGCTCCAAAATCCCCATAAAAAAACTGGTTACAGTTTGCAACTATATATGGGGACAAAGGGGGCGATTTATCAAAACTTGTGCAGAGGAAAAGTCATCCAGGTGCCCAAAGCAACCAATTAGATCGCTTCTTAATTTCTGAAAAGGCCCCTGAAAAATAAAAGCAGCAACGTGATTGGTTGCTATGGGCAACTGGTCAACTATTCCTCAGCACAGATCTTGAGGAATCTCCCTTAAAAGGTCCTAAATTTTGGGTAAATGTCCTTTGGTCTAATAAAACAAAAATGGGAGTGTTTGGCCCTAATGTCCATGGTTATGTATGGAGGAAAAGGGAAGGCTGCAACATCATCCCAACCGTGAAGAGCAGGAGGGGAATAATGCGGTGATCAAATTATGTGTTATGAGTTATTAAAGCAACAGCTCAGGACATAAACCAGGAAGATGCTAAAATAATTTTTGAAGCAAGAAGCAAAGATACCAGCTCACTCCTGTAAGCACCCGGATTGGATTTGGACTAATCCAGTTAAGTAATGAGCAAAGAAAGGGATATCCAGCGCAGACTCTCATGCAAAAGGAACTTCTTTATTGGTTAAAATTCATGGTTGCTGAGGGATACAACAAGGATTCATGCAGTGTGACGCGTTTCAGCCCGCAGGGCCTTAGTCATACACGACTATGGTGTATGACTAAGGCCCTGCGGGCTGAAACGCGTCACACTGCAAGAATCCTTGTTGTATCCCTCAGCAACCATGAATTTTAACCAATAAAGAAGTTCCTTTTGCATGAGAGTCTGCGCTGGATATCCCTTTCTTTGCTCATAAAATTATTTTTATATTTTGCTGCGTGTGGACCAAAAAACTGAAAATAAATTATACTCCCCTACCCTGGTTCTCCACCACCCAGTCCCCCCCTTATAACCTTTTGTTGCTACTTCCAAGATAAGACACCTCAGCATAGACTGTGGAGATCCACTAGGCTCTGATTGACAACACTTACCCCTAATCTTCATGATGTACCTTCGAGTTCATGCTCCTCCGGGTGCCAAACTCCCTTCCCCTCTCCTTCCCTGATGTATTCATGTTAATCTGGGTTCACATCTTGTGTTCTATCTATCGTTCTACTACTGCATGTTTGTTTTTCTTTCTCCCTGATGCGGTAAGCCTTTTTCAATCACATTAAAAACATATAAAGTTTGAGATTTTTAACAGCAAATAAATAGCAAAGTGTCTTATAATTACATAAGGAACAACATATTAAAAGTTTAGTTTGGTGACAGGTACGCTTTAAAGATAAAATATAAAAACCCTTGGTGGTGTTCCACTACATGCCAAAGTAAGCAGCTATTCTCCCCTAGATGTTTTTGAGAGAATACAGTGGGGGAGATTAATCAAAACCTGTCTAGAGGAAAGTTGCAGTGTTGCCCATAGCAACCAGATTGCTTCTTTCATTTTTGAAAAGACCTCTGAAAAATGAAAGAAGCGATCCGATTGGTTGTTGTGGGTAACTTTTCCTCTGGACAGGTTTTGATAAATCTCCCCCACAGTGTCTAATAGAAGACCCATACAGTGGGACATGGAGTGGCATTGCTGTGTACGTGCCCTAAGGCTGGGTTCACATCATGTTTTCTCCCATACGGGAGCGCATACGGCAGGGGGGAGCTAAAACCTCGCGCTCCCGTATGCCTTAGTATGCGCTCCCGTATGTAATTCATTAAAATGAGCCGGCCGGAGTGAAACGTTCGGTTCAGTCGGCTCAATTTTGCGCCGTGTGCGCTTTTACAACCGGTCCTCAAACCATGGTTGACCACAGTTTTGGTTCCGGAGTAAAAGTGCATACAGCGCAAAAATGAGCCGACCAGACCGAACGTTTCACTCCGGCCGGCTCATTGAAATGAATTACATATGGGAGCGCATACGAAGGCAGACGGGAGCACCAGGTTTTAGCTCCCCTCTGCCGTATGTGCTCCTGTTTGGGAGAAAACGTGATGTGAACCCAGCCTAACAGGTATCTAAGTCGGGCCCAGCCCTGCTCTTGCTATTTCTTCATGGCAGGTCTTACATCACACACATTTATATCAGCTGATAAAAAGCAGTAGTGAAATGGGGAAATGAAACTGAAAACATAAAAGCCGTGAAATATTGTAGATGAACTTTTTATTCTTAAAATAGTCAGTTCTGTCAGCTGTACCTTCCTGTCATTCAATCTGGTGACCCTTGGAGTGTCAAGCAAGTCCTGCCTGTTCCTCTTTCTCACCAATACTCTTATAGGGACAGTAAAAGTTTTAAACTTTTGCCTTAGGACAGTTAAAGTTTAAAGGGGTATTCCAGGTTTATACATCTTCCAAAGCATAGGGGATAAAACGTTTGATCGCAGACGACCCACCATTGGGGACCCCCGCTTTCTCGGTGCAGCCCCCAGCATTCTGTGCCATGCATTACTTCCGTCACGTCACAGTCACGCCCCCTCAATTCATGTCTATGGGAGGGGGCGTGACTGTCCCCTAAACCACATCTCTCTAGTTCTGATAATCTCAGGAATTATTATTTTTTTTTAATCTAATATTTCTTTATTTCTCAAGGGGCAGATTGGAAAGTTTTTCTTACACCCTAAAAGGACATGATGAGCCTAGTTTAAAGGCGTACTCCACCCCTAGACATCTTATCCCCTAGCCAAAGGATAGGGGATAAGATGTCTGATCGCGGTGATCCCGCCGCTGGGGACCCCCGCAATATAGCATGCAGCACCCACCTGTTACTGCTCCAAAAGCGCAGGAGGGTCTGTCTCCCAACCACGGGGACGGAAGATTGTGACGTCACAACTCGGCCCCCGTGTGATGTCACGCCCTGCCCCCTCAATGCAAGTCTATGGGAGGGGCGTGGCAGCCATCACGCCCCCTCCCATAGACTTGCATTGAGGGGGCGGGGCGTGACGTCACACGGGGGCCGAGTCGTGACGTCATGATCTTCCGTCCCCGTGGTCGGGAGCCAGACCCTCCTGCGCTTCCGGAGCAGTAACAGGTGGGTGCTGCATGCTATATTGCGGGGGTCCCCAGCGGCGGGACCCCCGCGATCAGACATCTTCTATCCTTTGGATAGGGGATAAGATGTCTAGGGGTGGAGTACCCCTTTAACTTTTTCTCCCATTGGATAGGGGATAAGATGTCTAGGGGTGGAGTACCCCTTTAACTTTTTCTCCCACTTCCTTTAAATGGCTAAGAAAGAAAGAAGGGATACTATAAAATTATATTCAAGGGGAATTCCAGCACCATTAACATTTTTAAAAGTGAGTGAGGGTGCAAAAAAAAAAAAAAAATCAAACTCAAATGTAATATTTTATTTTTATACATTTTTTCTTTTTAAAGAATGGTAGGAAGATTTATAGCTGTTCTCTTGTATATCTCATGTATTAATATTTATGTTTTTTAGTTTGGTGTTTTTTTGTAACACTATATGGGTCAAGGTTTACTCTGAAATTTTCCACTTATTTACTTCCTCACATTTTAACAGTCATTAACCCCTTCATGACCCAGCCCATTTTCACCTTCAGGACCTGGGCATTTTTTGAAAATCTGACCACTGTCACTTTAAACATTAATAACTCTGGGATGCTTTTACTTATCATTCTGATTCCGAGATAGTTTTTTCGTGACATATTCTACTTTATGTTATTGATAAAATTTCACTGATATTTGTATCCTTTCTTGGTAAAAAATCTAAAAATGTCTAAATGAAAATTTAGAAAATTTAGCATTTTTCTAACTTTGAAAGTCTCTGTTTGAAAGGAAAATGGATATTCCAAAAAAATGACATATTGATTCACATATACAATATGTTTACTTTGTGTTTGCATAAAAAAATTGACAAGTTTTTACTTTTGGAAGACACCAGAGGGCTTCAAAGTTCCGCAGCAATTTTCCAATTTTTCTCAAGATTTTCAAAATCGTAATTTTTCAGGGCCCAGTTCAGGTTGGAAGTAGATTTTAAGGGTCTTCATATTAGAAATACCCCATAAATGACCCCATTATAAAAACTGCACCCCCCAAAGTATTCAAAATGACATTCAGTAAGTGTTTTAACCCTTTAGGTGTTTCACAGGAATAGCAGCAAAGTGAAGGAGAAAATTCTAAATCTTCATTTTTTACACTCGCATTTTCTTGTAGACCTAATTTTTGAATTTTTACAAGGGGTAAAAGGAGAGAAATCACCCTAAAATTTGTAACCCAATTTCTCTCGAGTAAGGAAATACCTCATATGCATATGTAAATTGTTCGGCGGGCGCAGTAGAGGGCTCAGAAGGGAAGGAGCGACAATGGGATTTTGGAGAGTGAGTTTTTCTGAAAGGGTTTTTGGGGGGCATGTCCCATTTAGGAAGCCCCTATGGTGCCAGAACAGTGGACCCCCCACATGTGACCCCATTTTGGAAACTATACCCCTCATGGAATGTAATAAGAGGTGCAGTGAGCATTTACACCCCACTGGCGTTTGACAGATATTTGAAACAGTGGACTGTGCAAATCAAAAATTTTATTTTTCATTTTCACAGACCACTGTTCCAAAAATCTGTCATACACCAGTAGGGTGTAAATGCTCACTGCACCCCTTATTACATTCCGTGAGGGGTGTAGTTTCCAAAATGGGGTCACATATGGATATTTATTGTTTTGCGTTTGTCAGAACTGCTGTAACAATCAGCCACCCCTGTGCAAATCGCCTCAAATGTACATGGTGCACTCTCCCTTCTGGGCCTTGTTGTGCGCCCCCAGAGCACTTTGCGCCCACATATGGGGTATCTCCGTACTTGGGAGAAATTGCATTACAAATTTAGAGGGTCTTTTTTCCCTTTTACCTCTTGTGAAAATGAAAAGTATAGGGCAACACCAGCATGTCAGTGTAAAAATTTTATTTTTTTACACTAACATGCTGGTGTAGACCCCAACTTCACCTTTTCATAAGGGGTTAAAGAAGAAAAAGCCCCCCAAAATTTGTAAGGCAATTTCTCCCGAGTACGGCGATACCCCATATGTGTGCCAAAACTGTTGCCTTGAAATACGACAGGGCTCCAAAGTGAGAGAGCGCCATGCGCATTTGAGGCCTGAATTAGGGATTTGCATAGGGGTGGACACAGGGGTATTCTATGCCAATGATTCCCAAACAGGGTGCCTCCAGCTGTTGCAAAACTCCCAGCATGCCTGGACAGTCAATGGCTGTCCGGCAATACTGGGAGTTATTATTTTGCGCTCCGTTTTGGAAACAGTAGCGTACCAGACGTTTTTCATTTTTTGGGGGAGGGGGGGCTTTGTAGGGATATGTGTATATGTAGTGTTTTTTACTTTTTATTTTAGGTTAGTGTTAGTGTAGTGTTTTTAGGGTACAGTCACATGGGCAGAGGTTCACAGCAAGTTTGCCACTGGAAGTTTGAGCTGCAGCGCAAAATTTGCGCCATCTCAAACTTGCAGCACTCACTGTAAACCTCCGCCCATGTGAGTGTACCCTGTACATTCACATTGGGGGGAGGGGGCAAACATCCAGCTGTTGCAAACTCCGAGCATGCCCTTTGGCTGTCCGTGCATGCTGGGAGTTGTAGTTTTGCAACAGCTGGAGGCACACTGGTTTGGAAACACTAAGTTAAGTAATAAACTTTCAAGTGTTTTGCAACCAAACTTAGTGTTTCCAAACCAGTGTGCCTCCAGCTGTTGCAGTGTGCCTCCAGCTACTACTCAGTGCATGCTGGGAGTTATAGTTTTGCAACAATTGCAACAGCTGGAGGCACTGAGGTAGGAAACGGACAATGTTTCCCAACTAGTGTGCCTCCAGTTGTTGCAAAACTACAACTCCCAGCATGCCCAGACTGCCCAGGCATGCTGGAAGTTGTAGTTCGGCAATATCTGAAGGATCAGATGTTGCCGAACTACAACTTCCAGCATGCTTGGGCAGTCTGGGCATGCTGGGAGTTGTAGTTTTGCAACATCTGGAGGTCCACAGTTTGGAGACCACTGTATAATGGTCTCCAATCTGTGCTCTTCCAGATGTTAGAGAACTACAACTCCCAGCATGCCTGGACGGACTGAGCATGCTGGGAGTTGTAGTTTTGCAACATCTGGAAGAGCACAGATTGGAGATCATTATACAGTGGTCTCCAAACTGTGGACCTCCAGATGTTGCAAAACTACAACTCCCAGCATGCCCAGAAAGCCAAAGGCTATCTGGGCATGCTGGGAGTTGCAGTTTTGAAACTCCCAGAGGCAGTAGTGAGATCGCTTTACGGCGATCTCACTGCTGCCAATGAAGATGCTGCCCTGCTGCCGGAAACTCACATCCGGGACGCAGCGCCGCCGGGACCACCTGGAGGATGCCGCTCGCGCCGGGACCGCTCAGGACACCGCATGGCCGGGTAAGTGATGCCGGGGGACGGGTAAGGGGCACTTAGCAGAGCGGTGTGTGTCCCGATCCCCGTGATCCGGACTCAAACACCGCGCTGCTAAGTATTCTGATAGCGAAACGCTGCTATCAGTTAGTCAGCTAGTGGTCGCATGGTAAGATGGCTGGCTATCAGTGATAGCCACCATCTTTCCGGGCGCTACGGGATGCCACGAGTAGCGGCAAAAATGTTCATGACGTACCTGTATGTCATGGGTCGGGAACACCTTGCCACCCATGACGTACAGGTATGTCATAGGTCGGGAAGGGGTTAAACATTAACATTTAGGTTACTGTGCAGGCCATGTTCTTTGAGGAACTAGTGTTTTTCCACATTATTTACATTTATATTCGCTTAACTACAAATTCAGTATTAGTTATAGGTATGTAAAACATGTGTACTTAATTGTATATTAAAATAAATATGCATTTATCATTACAGGCTGCTAGGGGAAGTAAGGAAGATATCACTTTCCACACATCTGGAATACTATTACGTTTTATGTATTCTGGAGAGAGGGGAATTTATATTAAGAAAGCCAACATATCCGATATTTAAACAATTGTATAAGGTATGGAATAAGGTAAAACAAATTAGAGGCTTAGGTAGAATCACCGCTTACACCCTCTATGGGATAATCCCCTGTTATCAGAATTTAGCAAGATGGACAGTTCCATGGTGTGGAAAAAGGCAGGAGTATTAATGGTTAGGGACCTGTTTAAGAAAGACATACTCCATTCATTTGATGAATTTAAAGGGGTATTCCAGGAAAAAACTTTTTTATATACCGTATATCAACTGGCTCCAGAAAATTAAACAGATTTATAAATTACTTATAGTACATTTTTTTTAATCCTTTCAGTACTTATGAGCTTCTGAAGTTAAGGTTGTTCTTTTCTGTCCTCTCTGATGACACATGTCTCGGGAAACGCCCAGTTTAGAAGAGGTTTGCTATGGGGATTTGCTTCTAAACTGGGCGTTTCCCGAGACAGGTGTCATCAGAGAGGATTTAGACAGAAAAGAACAACCTTAACTTCAGAAGCTCATAAGTAATGAAAGGATTAAGATTTTTTAATAGAAGTAATTTACAAATCTGTTTAACTTTCTGGAGCCAGTTGATTTATATATAAAAAAGTTATTTCCTGGAATACCCCTTTAAAGCAGATTTTCACTCTTGCCATTATTTTTTTTTTATTATTTACAACTAAGGCACGCTTTTACCACCCAACAGAATACGCTTCCTCTTATGTGTGACAGGGATCTAGTCTTGGAGTTAATAGCTGACTGTACTAATTCTCAGGGTTTCATATCTAAATTATATAAGCTACTGATTTTTGGCTTCCAAGAGAAATGATCAATCGGGGTATTCAGGAAATGGAAAGAGGAGTTGGGGATAGAGTGTCAGGACCAATGAGAATCTATATTAGGAGCTGTTCCTGATCAATCTCTTGGGGAAGGAGGGAGTCGATCACAATTATATATGTTGTACCGGGTATATCGGACGCCAGCCTTTCTCCACAGAATTGGCTTTAAAAAAAAAAAAAAAAAGAGTCAACATGTCAGGGCTGACCTTCTCCACATGCTGTGAAGCTGCCTGAATATATATATAATTACTGGTCATCTGTTCTAAATAGAATTGACTCTGTATTTGCTATTAACACCCCTAGAACACCTATAACTTGTAGCCTAGGGTATGTTAATGATTTACCAATTGGGGAGAATGAGAAGATAGCGGTCGGGCATTTATTATATATGGCTAGGAAAACACTTGCGCAATTTTGGAAGGACATTAAACCCCCTTCTGTGACGAGACCAATCTCACCACATTGCATTGGAGAAGCCTTGTTGCCCGCCTGCTGCCTTTGGACTATGGCCCTGGGAGATTGGGCCCTTTAAAAACAGTATTCAGCCATACCAGAGTGTGTGTCACTCATTCTGGCCCTTTAAATACAGTGGGGTCATTCGGTACTTGCCCTGTGTGAGCGGTGATACCCCAGATAGCTATGCCATGGAGCCCATTCATATAATGAAAGACTATGGGAAAGACTTTAGCTCCATGGCAATTGAACTGTATGTGTGTGGTCTGAGCACCATTTGATAATGTGCGCTCAGACCTAAGCTATCTGGGGATATGTTGCATGTATATGTTTTATGTAGTAATTGTGGCATTGTGTAGTTTTGTGTCTTTTTGCAACCATGTGCTCAATGGAGTCTGCTTCTATTCCTGGGAGATAATTGGATTTCTTCGTCCTGGGAGATAATTGGATTTCTTCCCAGTTGTCTGGGGGATAGAGAGGAGGGAGGTATGGGTAAAGTGGGAAGGGCTTATGTTGAAGCCACTGCGATTGGCTACTGTCCACTATGTTTTACAGTCTTCCATCAGGTCCCCTAGGGGAGTGTCCACCTGGTGGAGACCTGCATAAATACCGGGCAGGTAGCCCCATTAAAAATCAGACCACTGCTTGACCCTCTACACAGAGCCTTGTCTCGTTCTTGGGGGGATTCACTGTATGCTGTTAGAGACTGATTGCCAGGAGTGTAAGCCGCTTGGGAGCTTTTCCTGTTCGTCTGTTAGCAGCTATTCGTGAGGTTCCAGTTTGGAGTGCTATTTTGTATCCAGTTCAGGAGTTTGGTGTTCTGCAGTAGTTGTGCCTGTGTTTCTGAAAAGGGGATTATCGCCTAAACGGTTTTTAACCCCTTGTGTGCAGAAACGTTCCGTTACACCTACGATACGACATTTTATTGATAAGATGGAAGTTATACTTAGTTGGGAAAGATCAATATATTTCTAAAACACAAAGGGTTGAGATTCCTGCAAAATTGGTCACAATGGTTGGAAAAAACTTGAACAATCTATTGAGTAAGATGTATAGGGATAGGTTGCTTCTCTCCCTCTTTTTGTTCTATGTCTTAAGTTAAAATATGGAAAATTTTAAGTTGTATTTGCTATGAACGCTTACAGGATTACATATATTTTGAGCAAATTTACTATCCATTATATGTGATTTTATTTGGCATCATAATGTAAGCTTTGTTCTTGATGTAAC
Source organism: Hyla sarda (assembly GCF_029499605.1). NCBI lineage: Eukaryota > Metazoa > Chordata > Amphibia > Anura > Hylidae > Hyla > Hyla sarda. The sequence goes on from NC_079193.1 coordinate 316,534,812, forward strand.
AATAAAGAAGAAGTTTATAAGGATGGGAGACAGTTGCCAATCAAATAAAGGCATCTACAAATGTTCCAACAATAGTGCAAATGGATAAATAAATGTATAATAGGACAAAAAAAAAACTATTACTAATGTAAAATGTGGCTCCACATTGCAAGCTGTACACTGGGAATGGCCATACAGTTGGCTAAACAAGCATTCAGCTAATAGCCATCTTATCCATCCTGACCCACTCAAACATGCACACTCAGCTTGGCCATGCATGTATGTATTCTTAATGGGAAGTTTGGATTTAAAACAAAAGGCTGGGTAATGTTGAAATCTTACTACCCAATGCTCCTCTACCCAACATCTGCTGTCAGGAAGCCTCCAAATAAATCTGGTATATGAAACCTAGTATTAAGGCACTGTTTACTTTTATATGGCACATATGGTGTTTCGGACACAGTTTCTCCTGTAGGACGCCAATGGTAGTAAAACAGAGGAATGTTGCTATGACTTTCAAGCTTCAGCTTCTTCCAAGAGGCAGCAGGGTAGAAATATTTGTCAGAGACAATATGGACTCTCATAGACACAATCTAAGAATATGGTGTGGATGAAATAAATCATTGATGTCTCACTAGAATCTGCATCTTCACCCTGGGAATTGATGCTAGCTGAGTATTATTATTTATGTTTATTAGTTTTTTTTGTGTAACGCTATAGGCGTCCAGGTTTACTCTCGTATCAAGGTCTACAGAAATTTTCCACTTATTTACATTTTAACAGTCATTAAACTTTAACATTTAGGTTACTGTACAGGCCATGTTCTTTAAGGAACTAGTGTTTTTCCAGACAAACATTTTTGGTTATATATAATACATTATTTAAATGTATATTTGATTAACTACAAATTCAGCATTAGTTGTAGGCATGAATCGATTCTCGGCCTTTTTGGCTAAGATCAAGTGTAGTACCTTTCCTGTTAGTTGGCGGTGTGGAAGACCACCAAGGCAGGATGGGGAACCACACAGTAGGACGGGGGGTACCAGGGATGGCTGTATGGGAAGCAGTCATCTCTGATGAGCCCTGCTCCCTGCTGGATCTGGCCATAAGGTCCGGGTAGAGTGAAGGCCGAGGTGCACAAGTGCCCTGGGAGTGGTGACCCCAGGGTGCCGGAAATCACTTGGGATTTGCGACCCCACTTGAAGGAAAGCACGTAGCACGCACTTTATCTCTCACTCTTCTAGGCACTCACCCTTAGTATCCCGGCCTTCCAGCTAGGATCGGGGAATTTTTATAGATCCGGTCGGATGTCCGGGCAGTATTACACACTGCGCACATCCACTTATTTATTTATTTTTGTCACTGTGTCCACTTTTTGCGTTCGTTTTGTCCACTAGGATTTGGTAGTGTGCAGCAGCCCTTCTGGGTGTCCCTCCTGCCGGTCTAGGGGAGGTGTGTATGGCCATTAGGTTCCTCACATCCCTGCTATACCCCGTGGCATCCTGTTTCGGCAGGATGCCAAACCGGTTTTACTGGTTCCATGGCGACAACCTGGTTAACGGCTAGTTGTCTGCCGGGAACACTTTCGGTCCCTGAGTAGCTTCGACGAAAGGGGATATTGTACCTGGAACCTTGCAGGTGCCTTTTGGCCTGGAGGCGAAGGGTTTGGTTTGTTGGGGGGCCTCTCTCCTTTCGGAGAAGGGCTTGCGATAGACCACATCCTCATGCACGTTTTTTTTTTTGTGTGAACACTTGCACTTTTTACTTGCACTTGGGTGATTTGAGAGCACGTACCTTGGCTTTCAACTAAAAAAAAAAAATTGTTGTAGGCATGTAAAATATGTGTACGTAGTTGTATTTTATTAAAATAAATATTTATTTTATTTATTTTTTAGGTAAAAAAACAGGATGCAATGGAATGCCTATCCTGTTGCGATTGACATTTTTCTTTATTACAAAAACACTGTTCTTGAACTTAGAATAAAAAGAAATCTGCATTATATTTTTGTAATTGTTTTTATGTTAAAGGGGTACTCCACTGCTAGACATCTTATCCCCTATCCAAAGTATAGGGAATAAGATGTCTGATCGTGAGAGTCCTGCTGCTGGAGCCCCCGCGATCTTCCGCAGCACCTGGCTTTCTAAACAAATGCCGGGTTCCTGCGGCAGTGGCTGTGACGTCACAGCCACACACCCTTGTGACGTCAGACCACACCCCCTCCATTGAGGTCTATGGGAGGGGGCATGTCGGACGACATGCCCCTTTCTATAGACATGAATGGAGGGGGCATGGGTGTGACGTCACGATCAAGGCCTCCAGCTCCGAGCGTTCAGAACAAATTTTCAGAATGCTGGAGCACTGGAGTACCCCTTTAACCCAGCCTTACTGACTGTATTGACAGGAACAATCGTGAGACTGAATGGCTGGGATCTGAGGTTTCTCTGACCATGCCTGTGAGGCTATGTTCACAAGTCAGAATTTTCGTGTGGAATTCTGCATGAAGACGACCTATTGAATGCAACGGGAATCTGCTGTGCACACAGCGGAATTTTCATGCTAGAAGTTTCTGCCACGGAAATTCCGATTTCAGTGTCCGCAGAAAGAATGAACCTGTCCATCCTTTCTGCAGACTCCGCACTGAATGCATTGCCGTATATGAGAAGGAGCATTTCCGTCCATTCCTAACACCGGCCTGTTATGCTGGTACTCGCAGTCTTCGGAATGGCAACATGGAAATTTTCAGTATGGACATTCCAACGTGTGAACATGGCCTTGCAGTGGTAGTGTGGGTGTACGATCATGTTCTAGAGAGCAAACTGCTCAGGTATCCTAATGTAAATTTACACTACAGTGTCAGAAACTTAAAATCTACTTCCTCCATACATTTTATTACACATTTAGCTAGATTTACTTTTTAAGTCTGTTTCAACCCTGAGCAGTATAGAAGATAGAGTCGCTCTTGAAAAGATTCAAAGGGGAATTTATTGTTGGTTTTACACTTTTTTTGTGGTAAAAAGTTGCACATTTTTGCGCAAGTCATTAAGTTGTTAAGAAAACAACTTGAATGTTGTGGTTAGCTTTTTTGCAGTGGTCGGGGAATTGCGCTACATCCCCTGCCACTGAAGCAGCTGAGCGATGCTGATCTCCTGTCAGAAAGGTGAGGGGGTAGAAGGGGCACAGCATCCTCCTTCATTGTGGGGGCACGGCGGCATCCTTCATTGTGGGGGAACGGCGGCATCCTTCATTGTGGGGGCACGGCGGCATCCTTCATTGTGGGGGCACGGCGGCATCCTTCATTGAGAGGGCACAGTGGCATAATTCATTGTTTTATGGTACAGGATATACAGTGTTTGTCAAAATTATATTTGGGGACATAGTTTGTGGCAGTAATATACCAAGGACATAGCATGTGGCAGTAATATACCAGGGATATAGCGTGTGGCAGTACTATACCAGGGGCATACCAAGTAACAGCACTATACCAGGGGCCTACTGTGCAGTAGAAATATACCAGGTATACAGCATGTGGCAGTAATATACCTAGGGAATAGCATTTGGCAGCACGATACCAGGGGCATAGCGTGTGGAGGCAATATACCAGGGCACAGTGTGAGGCAGTAATGCATCCAAGGGCATAGCGTGTGGCGGCACCATACCAGAGGCATAGTGCATGGCAGTAATATACCAGGGCACAGTGTGCCGGCAGTAATATCTCCAGGGGCACAGCGTGCAGGCAGTAGTATATCCAGGGGCACAGCGTGCAGGCAGTAATATCTCCAGGGGCACAGCGTGCAGGCAGTAGTATATCCAGGGGCACAGCGTGCAGGCAGTAATATATCCAGGGGCACAGCGTGCAGGCAGTAATATATCCAGGGGCACAGCGTGTAGGCAGTAATATATCCAGGGGCATAGCATGCGGCAGTAATATATGAAGGTATAGTATATGGCAGTACTATATTCAGGGGGTACAGTGTGTGGCAATAATATATTCAAGGGGTACAGCATGTGGCAGCATTATATTCAGGGGTACAACAGGTGGCAGTATTTTCATGGGTACAGCGTGCAACAGTTTTATATTAAGAGGTACACAATGCGGCAGTATTTTATTTAGCGGTACAGTGAGGCAGTATTACATTCAGGGGCAAAATTTTATTGTCTGTGGCAGTATTATTTTCATAGGTACAGTATGCGGTAGTATTTTCAGTAGAGATAAGCGAAGTTACAGTGATACGAACTTCTCGGCTCGGCAGTTGCTGACTTTAGCCTGCATAAATTAGTTCAGCTTTCAGGTGCTTCAGTGGGCTGGAGACTCTCTCCTAGGACTGTATCCACCTTTTCCAGCCCACCGGAGCACCTGAAAGCTGAACTTATTTATGCAGGCTAAAGTCAGCAACCGCCAAGCCGAGAAGTTTGTGATGAATCGAATCACTGTAACTTCACTCATCTCTAATTTTCAGAGATACAGTCTGTGGCAGTATTATTTTCAGGGGTACAGTACAGCAGCATTATTTTCAGGGGTACAGTAGGCAGTGGTATGAATTTTAGGGGTACTGTATGCAGCAGTATTATTTTCAGTGGTACAGTAGGTAGCGGAATTATTTATAGGGGTACAGTATGTGGCATTATTATTTTCAGGGGTACAGTATGAGGCAGTATTTTCAGGAGTGCAGTAGGCAGCAGTATTTTAAGGTGTACAGTATGCGGCAGTAATATTTTCAGGGGTACAGTAGGCAGCGATATTTTTTAGGGGTACATTATGCGGTAGTAATCAGAAAATACAGGAAACGTATATTTACATTCTCCAGAGTTCAGTCATTTTACCTATATCCTTCATGGCACTGTGGCCACTAGGTGTGAACCAGACCTTAGCGCTTAGCTCGGACCTTTACCAGTGACAGACCTGGATGAGCGGACCCTCACTAAAAATAGTTGAGTACCCCTGCTCTACATGATTCTCTGTTAATAGTCTATAATACACTATACAAAGAAAAAAAAATCTGTAGTGCTTCTTTAAAGGGGTATTCCAAGAAAAAAAAATTCTGCCTCCAGAAAGTTAAACAGATTTGTAAATTACTTCTAGTAACCCCTTAAGGACCCGGGGTTTTTCCCATTTTAGCATTTTCGTTTTTTCCTCCTTACCTTTAAAAAAATCATAACTCTTTCAATTTTGCACCTAAAAATCCATATGATGGCTTATTTTTGCGCCACCAATTCTACTTTGTAATGACGTCAGTCATTTTACCCAAAAATCTACGGCGAAACGGGAAAAAAATCATTGTGACAATTTAAAAATAAAAACGCCATTTTGTAAATTTTGGGGGCTTCCGTTTCTACACAGTAAATTTTTCGGTAACAATCACACCTTCTCTTTATTCTGTAGGTCCATATGATTAAAATGATACCCTACTTATGTAGGTTTGATTTTGTCGTACTTCTGAAAAAAAATCATAACTACATGCAGGAAAATTTATACGTTTAAAATTGTCATCTTCTGACCCCTATAACTTTTTTATTTTTCCGCGTATGGGGCAGTATGAAGGCTAATTTTTTGCGCCATGATCAGAAGTTTTTAGCGGTACCATTTTTGCATTGATAGGACTTATTGATCGAATTGATGGAATTTTTTTGCACGTACGCCCTTGACTGTGCGGTTTAATTAAATATATATTTTTAGAATTCGAACATTTCCGCACGTGGCGATACTTTTTTTTTTAATGGGAAAAGGGGGGTGATTCAAACTTTTATTAGGGAAGGGGTTAAAGGATCTTTATTCACTTTTTTTTGCAACGTTATAGCTCCCATAGGGACCTATAACACTGCACACACTGATCTTTTACATTGTTCAATGGTTTCTCATAGGAAACCATTGATCAATGCTTCTGCCGCTTGACTGCTCATGCCTGGATCTCAGGCACTGAGCAGTCATTCGACAATCGGACACCAGGAGGCAAGGTAAGGGACCCTCCTGTTGTGTCTCAGCTGTTCGGATTTCTGTGATTTCGCTGTGGCAATCCCGAACAGCTCCCTGAGCTAACCGGCAATGATTTACTTTCACTTTAGATGCGGCGTTCAACTTTGAACACCGGGTCTAAAGGGTTAATAGCGCGCGGCACCACGATCAGTGCCGTGTGCTATTAGCCACGGGTCCCAGCCATTGTTAGAGGCCGGGCCCGACCCGGTATGACACTGTGGCCCCGCGTTATAGAACAGGAGCGGACTCATGACGTATCGGTACGTCATGGGTCCTGTAGGGGTTAAAAAATCTTAATCCTTCCAATAATTATCAGCTGCTGAAGTTGAGTTGTTCTTTTCTGTCTTGCAAAAGTGCTCTCTGCTGACATCTCTGCTCATCTCGGGAACTGCACAGAGTAGAAGAGGTTTGCTATGGGGATTTGCTTCTACTCTGGACAGTTCCCGAGACAGGTGTCATCAGAGAACACTTAGACAGAAAAGAACAACTCAACTTCAGCAGCTAAGAAAAGGATTAAGATTTTTGAAGGGGTAGTCCAGTGCTGAAAAAGGTATCCCCTATCCTAAGGAAAGGGGATAAGTTTCAGGTTGTGGGGGGTCCGACCGCTGGGGCCCCCTCACGATCTCCTGTACGAGGCCCCGGCTTGCGGGCCAGATACCGAGTGTTGACCACCGTGTCAGCCGCCGCTTTCTGCGGTGGTCAACACGCCCCCTTCCCGTACAGAAGATCGGGGATACGATAGGGGATACGTTTTTCAGCACTGGTTATCTCCTTTAATGGAAGTAATTTACAAATCTGTTTAACTTTCTGGAGCCAGTTGGTGGATAAAAAGTTTTTTCCTGGATAACCCCTTTAAATGATAAAAGCATGACTATATTCAGAAAACTGTAGGGATAGCTAAAGACCTCATTGCATACTGTGTTTACTTTGAAATATATAATCCAGTATGCATAAAGTCAAGATCCCTCTAGTGGTGGCGGAAGGCAGCCGGAAGTCTGACCATTTTCTCTATGCAGTGTATATCTGTATCAATGTTGAATATGCATTAGGCTACCTCCAGTCATCTATAGGGATACAGTCACCATGATACAGGTATGTGCAGCACAGACACCTGGTTAGTACAATAAAAGTGAATAGTAAACTATGTTCCCCAAAAGCAAATCACTTCTGCTGCAATACGAGCCAAAGAGGAACGTGATGGAACTCAAATCACATGAAAGAGCATGACACCATACGAGTCAAATGTTGTGCCTGGGGCAATCTGTGTGACTGAAATTGCCATTTAGCACTGGCCTAAATGACAGACGACAATATGAGATTGTTCACGGTTGCGATTTTAATGTTTATGAGCCTTTTATTGCTCACGTCAAGCAGAACGCTGTGTTTGTGTATGAATAATATGGAGTTAATGGAATTACCTGCAATGCCAAAGCAATAAGCTGGCAATTTATCACAGCAGATGGATGAACGCAAAATTATTTCATAAATTTTTTTTTCATACTGATGTCAGGGCAAACAATCTTGTATAGGGGGGGGGGGGGGTATGGGTTGTGATTGATGGGCCTGACCAAAGACATTTAATTTATAGAGCAAAGTATTTGGATCTAAATGTTCACTACTGCAGCCGCTGCTGAAAAATGTCTATACTGACAGCTATTAGTGATTGAACATGTGTAACATCAAAACTCTTTAACCCTTTCCCACTCACACCATAAGGCCATGTTCACACGTCAGAATTCTGCACGGAGATTCTGCTGCAGTAGAGTCCCATTGAATTCAACAGGATTCTGCCAAGCTGTGCACACGGCAGAATTTCTGCACCAGATGTTTCAGCAGAAATTCCGATTTCCATGTTCGCAGAAATTCTGGCGTGTGAACATAGCCTAACCGTTCGATTACAGCACAGTGACGCTGCAGCTACAGGAACTGTGTCTGTTGTATTATACAGCAGAGAATAACCAGGCATCATAGATAACTCTGATCATAGCCATATAAACCCTTGTGATTTTAAAGAAGGTGAGATCACAATTACTAGGCACCCAAAAATCTGGAGAGCCATTTAAAAAACAAACCTAGAATGTTGGTGCAAACCTTCTGGTCATGGAATGAACGCTGGTATCAATGATAAGTAGCGGATACATTCAGATTAAAGGGGTACTCTGCCCTTAGACATCTTATCCCCTATCTAAAGGATAGGAGGTAAGATGTCTGATCACAGGGGTCCTGCCGCCATCTCCGTGCAGCACCCAGCGTTCCTTTAGAATGCTGAGTGCGGGTGGCAGGAGTCGTGACGTCATGGCCACGCCCCTCGTGATGTCACACCACACTCCTTCAATGTAAGTCTATGGGAGGGGGCGTGATGGCCAGGTGTGGTGTGATGTCACGAGGGTCGTGGCCATTACGTCACCACCCCCACCACCTGCTCCAAGCGTTCGGCACAAAATGTTCCAAACGCTGGGGCAGTTGAGTACCCCTATAAATTGATATCTCAATACAGAGTGTGCCCTTTCACAAGAACCATGATTAACAAGAAACTAATTTATTAAAACCGGCATTGCACATGCTGATAAATAAAATATCTTCCTCCCAAAAGGAAAATATAGTGTTATTATCGATGTCTATTCTAGGGTCCAGGACCCCATGTTTTCCAGTAATAGCAATGGCTCAGGTCCACTCTAGACTACACCTGACCCCAGTCCTCCATCTTTACAGAAGAGAAATTGTCTTTGTTATCAAGTCACTATTTCATTCACCAGTCACAAAATAACGGCAGTTATTACTAATAACGGATTAAAAAAGCTATTAGAAAAATCCCATAGACTATAATGGGATTTTCTAACGGCCGTTTAACGGCCGATTTTCAAGATTTTTATGACGGACATTTCTAACAGAGGTATTTTTATAGTGTGAAAGCAGCCTTTGTGCAGCTAAAAGTCTAAAACCTAAAATCAAGAATCTTGTGGAACAAGCTAATACAAGTAAATGACGCACAAGAGCCTGCGTCCCTCATCAGTCCTTTCAGGGAAAGTGAAGACCAATGATGAAACAATGTTTCTCAAATGTTCAATGCTCAAATGCAGTCAGGGAATGTGCAAGTGTATCAGACTACTTAATAAAGAAAGTCTCACATATGTCCTCACCAAGACAAAATGACTACATTTACACCTCTGCAATAAAATAGAAGGTGAGAAGTACTGGTGGATATACTTATACACTTCAGAAGCAGAAAACCCAGCATGCACTACAAGGTTAGGAGCAGTAGACAATGCTGACGATAGTTCATATTTAATTGAAGGGGCAGTGGTGCTCTCCTACTTACGTATAAGGGCCCTTTTAGAAAGGCACATCCAAGAGGGCCCTGCCCAAGAGGATCTATAATCTGGGAGTATGGTCACTAAGCAATCAAGGCTTCAGTCTTCTCATTCTGAAGCAGAGGAATCTTCAGGTAGATCAACTTGAATCCCAGGAAAACTGTGTTTCTCTTTCCTGCTCCCTGAGCCCCAGAGATGCTTCAGGAGTAGCTTATGCTTCTACATTATAAGGGGTTGTCCCCAACAGTAATGGACACGCTTAGGAAGGATCTGTGCTTATCTTGGGGCCAAATAGCTATGTTGTAAGATTACCATAATGCTAAAGCTATCTTTTTGTGAACTGACTATTTCCTGTTGGAGTTCATTTCCTAAAACTACAAGTCCCATGATTTCTTATTTATAAGGGTGAGGTCACTTTCCACCTCCCACATGTCAGCCATTGAAACACACCTGTGATCCTTTCCATGCAATAGACCAGTGTTTTCTGATCAGGGTGCCTCCGGCTAATGCAAAACTACAATTCTTGCAGAATGATCTCCCATCCACCCAGCAGTCGCTCCACCCATTGAAGCAGACAGGCTCCATCTGAACACCTGATTAGTGATGTAATGTCTCTGACCGCACTGCAACTGGAAAAACCTGAGATGACACTCAGCTTTGTATGCTGTTAAAAAAAACTCACAGAAGAATTCCGAGACCACCATGAAATACAGGTACAGATATTATAAACTACACTAACTTTACAGCCACTGTAGCATAGTCTTAAAAAAAAAAAAAAATTCTGGAATACCCCTTTAATTTTGCTGCTATGCATATTTCTGCTGAAAACCAAAGCCCCTCTTCTAATGCTAGTTGTTCCTCTGTGGCTTAAGAGGAACTGGTGCAGTCTGCTAAACAACCGAAACATTAAAGGTCCTTTTTCACACTTCCACGAGGCGCTATCATTGATCAGTTGAAAGTGAAAGACTCCTCCTTTGGTAGGAAAGCAGTTCAAGCCATGATTCTGCCCTATGGTGGTTATGTGTTTTTTTTCCTGGGGTGCATCATGGAGGAATTCTCAATGACAGAATACCTAGTTGCCTCGCTTCTTTGTGCTATTTAATGTTTTCTGGGTATTTGAAATACACTGGTAAGCTGTGTGGGGTGGGGTCTATTTAAACGCTCTGTTTCCTGTCCCTAATATGGGGTGGAGTCAACCTCCGGTGGTTCTGTCATGGAGGATTCCTAGAAACAGGTTTACTGGTAAGTACTTACTCTATTTTCTAGTGTCACAAAATAGAAATTGAGAAGTTAGATATTTGCATTGTGACACAAAGAGTAACCAACAATAGCAACAAATTTCATAACAAAGTAATAAGAAACAAATGGTCCATTGGCAGGTGGAAACAATGACCAGCTTCTGTGCTACTTACCTGTGCTGGTACACCGATCACGGTGAGTCGGTCCGTTTTTAAAGCAATGTGCAAAAAGCAAGATTGTCCAGCAATGATTAACAGGTAAAATAAACTTCACTTCTTTGTTGTAGATCCATACATCTAAGTACAGACAAACATTAAAACATCTGACACGTTTCAGCCATCGGTCTGGCCTTAGTCATGGACTAAATTTTTTACCTGTGAATCAGTGCTGGACAATCTTGCTTTTTGCATAAAGTAATAAGAGTATAATGGCAAATAGTGCATGGAGAGAGTAGATTCCTCTGGTTTCTTTCCACAAACATAACATATAAAATCAGACCTAATGTCATAGGCGTGCGCAGCCTATTGCATTAGGGTGTGCACCCTAAAGCACAAACTCACGCTGCGCGCGTGCATATATATATATATGGATATATATACACACACAGTTAGTATAGTTCCCCCACATTAGGTGCAGTATAGTTCCCCCACATTAGGTGCAGTATAGTTCCCCCACATTAGGTGCAGTACAGTCCCCCCACATTAGGTGCAGTACAGTTCCCGCACATTAGGTGCAGTATAAGTCCCACCACATTAGGTTGGCAGTATAAGTCCCCGCACATTAGGTTGGCAGTACAGTTCCCCCACATTAGGTTTGCAATACAGTTCCCCCACATTAGGTTGGCAGTACAGTTTCCCCACATTAGGTGCCACCTAATGTGGGGGAACTGTACTGCACCTAATGTGGGGGAACTGTACTGCACCTAATGAAGGGGAACTGTACTGCACCTAATGTGGGGGAACTGTACTGCACCTAATGTGGGGGAACTGTACTGCACCAGTACAGTTCCCCTACATTAAGTGCAGTACAGTTCCCCCACATTATGTGCAGTACAGTTCCCCACATTATGTGCAGAACAGTTCCCCTACATTAGGTGCAGTATAGTTCCCCACATTAGGTGCAGTATAGCTCCCCACATTAGGTGCAGTATAGTTCCCCACATTAGGTGCAGTATAGTTCCCCCACATTAGGTGCAGTATAGTTCCCCCACATTAGGTTGGCAGTATAGTTCCCCCACATTAGGTTGGCAGTATAGTTCCCCCACATTAGGTTGGCAGTATAGTTCCCCACATTAGGTTGGCAGTATAGTTCCCCACATTAGGTGCAGTATAGTTCCCCCACATTAGGTGCAGTATAGTTCCCCCACATTAGGTGCAGTATAAGTCCCCACACATTAGGTTGGCAGTACAGTTTCCCCACATTAGGTGCAGTACAGTTTCCCCAAATTAGGTTGGCAGTATAGTTCCCCACATTAGGTTGGCAGTATAGTTCCCCCCACATTAGGTGCAGTACAGTTCCCCCACATTAGGTGCAGTACAGTTCCCCCACATTAGGTGCAGTACAGTTCCCCCACATTAGGTGCAGTACAGTTCCCCCACATTAGGCTGGCAGTATAGTTCCCCCACATTAGGTGCAGTATAGTTCCCCCACATTAGGTGCAGTATAGTTCCCCCACATTAGGTGCAGTATAGTTCCCCACATTAGGTGCAGTATAGTTCCCCACATTAGGTGCAGTATAGTTGCCCACATTAGGTTGGCAGTATAGTCCCCCACATTAGGTGCAGTATAGTCCCCCACATTAGGTGCAGTATAGTCCCCCACATTAGGTGCAGTATAGTCCCCCACATTAGGTGCAGTATAGTCCCCCACATTAGGTGCAGTATAGTTCCCACATTAGGTGCAGTATGTTCCCCCACATTAGGTGCGGTATAATTCTCCACATTAGGTGCAGTACAGTTCCCTACAAAAGCAAAATAGACATGGAGGCCACCAGCATCTGGGGGTGCTACCTTCCTACTGGCAGGAAGAGCGGGTTAATTTGAGGGTACTACCTTCTTACTGGGGGGGGGGTTAATCTGGGGGTACTACCTGCCTACTCGGGGCCCCAGATTAACCCCCTCCCCCCCCCCTGTAGGAATGCAGTACCCCCCAGATTAACCCTATCCCCCCACCCTGTTAGAAGGTAGTACCCCCCTGATGACCCCCTCCCCCCCACAGTAGGATGGTAGTACTCCCCAGTTTAACCCCCTCTCCCCCCCTGTAGGAATGCACAGCGGGGGAGCAGGGGTCTGGGCTGGTGAAGGACGGTCGGGCACAGATGGGGGTGCTGCGAAGCGTCTTGATGTCACCCGGTACGGGCCGCACCCGGGTCGCAACGCCACTGGATTAGGGTGTGCCTGGGCACACCCGGCACACCCCGTGCGCACGCCTATGCCTAATGTATATACATCTGTATTTACAACAGAGGAAAAAGTGTGAGAGGCAGAGATGGCAGGGACTCATATGAATGAAAAACAATTAGCCAGTTGTGGCTTTCCCACCAAAAAAGATGTTTAGTGAGACAACGACAATCAGATTGTATAATGTACAAAAACGGAAAATAAAAGTTAATAGCGATACGAAAAGCTGTTTTGCATTGCAAGAACGCCTCCTCAACAAAGCAGCCATTGCTTCTGCCAGGAATTGCACCTAGAACTTTGTAGGACCTGCTTCATTTTTACTGGACTGAAAAAAAATTTCAAGGTTATCTTCAGCAACTTTATAAGTGCCGCTATCCTTTCTACTTTTTTGGATTTAACAAATAGACTTTCTACGACCACTCATTTCTGACAATCGGTCTGTGTAAAAGGGCCAGTGATAAGCCAATGAACAAGTAATTGCAAATGCTCATTCAGCAACTGATCGGCTCTTTTGAGCAGCCATTTAAATTATGGTTATAGGCAACACGTAGCCCCTTGTATACAGATGATGTGCAGACGATAAGGATGTATTTAAATGGTCAGACAGCCGATCCAGCCGCATGATTCACAGTGCCTTGTGGAAGCTCAGAAAGCAAGCACTGACCCTTATAAGTAGTAGATCAGCACTGCTATTTTAATTTAATCTCTCTCTTCTGCTTAAATATGGACTATTGTAAACATTGACTACTACTCTTACCTCGTAGTGCCGGTGTACAGCACTGAAAAGTGCTCAGTCATCTATCACATTCTATTTTTCTGCTTCTAAAGTTTTCTGCTTCTAAAGTGTATTAGTATATCCACAAAAACTTCTCAGCTTCTAGAGTCATGGCCGTAAATGTTGGCACCCCTGAAATTTTTCTAGAAAATGAAGTATTTCTCACAGAAAAGGATTGCAGTACACATGTTTTGCTATACACATGTTTATTCCCTTTGTGTGTATTGGAACTAAACAAAAAAAGGGAGGAAAAAAAAAAGCAAATTGGACATAATGTCATCAAACTCCAAACATGGGCTGGACAAAATAATTGGCATCCTTAACTTAAATAACTGAAATCAGTCGCTTCCTATAACCATCAATAAGCTTCTTGCACCTCTCAGCCGGAATGTTGGACCACTCTTCCTTTGCAAACTGCTCCAGGTCTATCTTATTGGAAGGCACCTTTTCCCAACAGCAATTTTAAGATCTCTCCACAGGTGTTCAATGGGATTTAGATCTGGTCTCATTGCTGCCACTTCAGAACTCTCCAGCGTGTTTTTGCCATCCATTTCTGGGTGCTTTTTGAAGTATGTTTGGGTTCATTGTCCTGCTGAAAGGCCCAAGATCTCGGACACAAACCAAGCTTTCTGACACTGGGCTGTACAGTGCGACCCAAAATCTATTGGTAATCCTCAAATTTCATGATGCCTTGCACACATTCAAGATCCAGAGGCAGCAAAACAACACCAAAAAGTCATTGAACCTCCACCATATTTCACTGTAGGTACTGTGTTCTTTTCTTTGTAGGCCTCATTACATTTTTGTTAAACAGTAGAATGATGTGCTTTACCAAAAAGCTCTATCTTGGTCTCATCTGTCCACAAGACGTTTTCCCAGAAGGATTTTGGCTTACTCAAGTTAATTTTGGCAAAATGTAGTCTTGCTTTTTTATGTCTCTGTGTCAGCAGTGGGGTCCTCCTGGGTTTCCTGCCATAGAGTTTCATTTCATTTAAATGTAGACAGATATTCAATCTGTCCTGCAGGCTCAGGGAGCATCAGTGCCAGCGTGAACTATCTTTGGAACTTGTTTGGGGCTGCTTATCCACCATCCGGACTATCCTGCGTTGACACCTTTCATCAATTTTTCGCTTCCTTCCACGCCCAGGGAGATTAGATACAGTGCCATGGGTTACTAACTTCTTGATAATGTTGCGCACTGTGGACAAAGGCAAATCTAGATCTCTGGAGATGGACTTGTAGCCTTGAGATTGTTGATATTTTTCCACAATTTTGGTTCTCAAGTCCTCAGACAGTTCTCTTCTCCTCTTTCTGTTGTCCATGCTTAGTGTGGCACACACAGACACACAATGCAAAGACTAAGTGAACTTCTCTCCTTTTTATCTTTCAAGTGTGATTTTTATATTGCCCACACCAGTTACTTGCCCCAGGTGAGTTTAACCCCTTAAGGACCCAGCCATTTTAAACCTTAGGACCCAGCCATTTTTTGAACATTCAAAATGACATTCAGTCAGCGTTTTAACTATTTAGGTGTTTCACAGGAATAGCAGCAAAGTGAAGGAGAACATTCACAATCTTCATTTTTTACACTTGCATGTTCTTGTAGACCCAATTTTTAAATTTTTACAAGGGGTAAAAGGAGAAAATTTATACTTATATTTGTAGCCCAATTTCTCTCGAGTAAGCATATACCTCATATGTCTATGTAAAGTGTTCGGCGGGCGCAGTAGAGGGCTCAGAAGCGAAGGAGCGACAAAGGGATTTTGGAGAGTACATTTTCTGAAATGGTTTTTGAGTGGCATGTTGCATTTAGGAAGCCCCTATGGTGCCAGAACAGCAAAAAAAAAAAAAACCCACATGGCATACCATTTTGGAAACTAGACCCCTTGAGGAACGTAACAAGGAATAAAGTGAGCCTTAATACCCCACAGGTGTTTCACGACTTTTGCATATGTAAAAAAATAAAATTTCACTAAAATGTGTGTTTCCCCCCAAATTTCACATTTTTGCAAGGGTTAATAGCAGAAAATCACCCCCCCCCCATAATTTGTAACCCCATCTCTTCTGAGTATGGAGGTACCCCATAAGTTGACAACTGCAGTACGGGCGAACTACAATGCTCTGAAGAGAAGAGTCATATTTGGCTTTTTGAGAGCAAATTTTGCTCGGGGGGGGCATGTCGCATTTAGAAAGCCCCTATGGTGCCAGGACAGCAAAATAACCCCCACAAGGCATACCATTTTGGAAACTAGACACCTTGAGGAACGTAACAAGGGGTACAGTGAGCATTTACCCCCCACTAGTGTCTGTCAGATCTTTGGAACAGTGGGCTGTACAAAATTATTTATTTGCACAGCCCACTGTTCCAAAGATCTGTCAGACACCAGTGGGGTGTAAATTCTCACTGCACCCCTCATTACATTCCGTGAGGGGTTTAGTTTCCGAAATGGGGTCACATGAGGTTTTTTTTTTTTGCGTTTGTCAAAACCGCTGTAACAATCAGCCCCCCCTGTGCAAATCACCTCAAATGTACATAGTGCACTCTCCGTTCTGGGCCTTGTTGTGCGCCCCCAGAGCACTTTGCGCCCACATATGAGGTATCTCCGCAGTCGGGAGAAATTGCATTACAAATTTTGGGGGCTTTTTTCCTTTTTACCTCTTGTCACAATGAAAAGTATAGGGCAACACCAGCATGTTAGTGTAAAAAATTTATTTTTTTACACTAACATGCTGGTGTAGACCCCAACTTCACCTTTTCATAAGGGGTGAAAGGAGAAAAAGCCCCCCAAAATGTGTTAGGCAATTTCTCCCGAGTACGGCGATACCCCATATGTGACCCTAAACTGTTGCCTTGAAATACGACAGGGCTCCAAAGTGAGAGCACCATGTGCATTTGAGGCCTGAATTAGGGATTTGCATAGGGGTGGACATAGGAGTATTCTACGCCAGTGATTCCCAAACAGGGTGCCTCCAGCTGTTGCAAAACTCCCAGCCTGTTCGGTAATACTGGAAGTTGTTGTTTTGCAACAGCTGGAGGCTCCATTTTGAAAACAGTGGCGTACCAGACATTTTTCATTTTTATTGGGGAGGGGGGCTGTGTAGGGGTATGTGTATATGTAGTGTTTTTTACTTTTTATTTTGTGTTAGTCTAGTGTTTTTAGGGTACAGCGGGGGATTACAGCGAGTTTCCTGCTGCGAATTTGAGCTGCCGCGCAAAATTTGCTGCATCACAAACTTGCAGCCTGATACTCACTGTAAGCCTCCTGCCCATGTGAATGTACCCTGTACATTCACAGGGGGGAACCTCCAGCTCTTGCAAAACTACAACTCCCAGCATGCACAGTCTATCAGTGCATGCTGGTAGTTATAGTTTTGCAACAGCTGGAGGCACACGGGTTGGGAAACACTGAGTTAGGAAACAGACAATGTTTCCCAACCAGTGTGCCTCCAGTTGTTGCAAATCCAAAACTCCCCAAAATTCTCAGGCATACTGGAAGTAGTAGTTCGGCAACATCTTTAGAGCCAGATCTGGAGGACTACAGTTTGCAGACCACTAATACAGTGGTTCCCAATCTGTGCCCTTCCAGATGTTGCAAAACTACAACTCCCAGTATGCCAAAACTGTACAGGCATGCTGGGAGTTGTAGTTCTGCAACATCTGAAGGGCCAGATGTTACAGAACTACAACTCCCAGCATGCCTGGACAGTAAGGGCATGCTCAGGATGTGTAGTTTTGCAACATCTGGAAGGGCACAGTGGTCTCCAAACTGTGGACCTTCAGATGTTGCAAAATTGCAACTCCCAGCATGCCCAGACGCCAAGGGCTGTCTGGGCATGCTGGGAGTTGTAGTGTAAGGGGACCAGATGGAGCAGTCCAGATCGGAGGATAGGGATAGGAGGAGGTGGATGGCTTGCCACCTCGCTCCTATACTCCAGCATGGTCCTGGCTGTCTGACAACCGGGATCATGCAAAATTACCGGGCGGTGGGGTCCCAGAGACCCGATCAGCCCGGTATCGCCGCAGATCGCAGGGGCCTTAAGGGGTTAAAGGATCATCACATGCTTGAAACAATCTAATTCATCCCCAATTTTGAAAGGGTGCCAATAATTTTGTCCAGTCCCTTTTTCGAGTTTGGTGACATTATGTCCAATTTGCTTTTTTTCCTCCCTTTTTGGGATTTAGTTCCAATACCCACAAAGGGAATAAACATGTGTATAGCAAAACATGTGTTACTGCAATCCTTTTCTGTGAGAAATACTTCATTTTCTAGAAAAATTTCAGGGGTGCCAACATTTACGACCATGACTGTACTTCATTGCAAACATAATAGGGGCATTTAGTAGTCACTACCTACAGGGAACACTTACCACCTGCTCTTTATCTTCTTCAGTGCCTGCTCTCTTATCTACGTTCCATTAGAGCAATTCATCTTCAACAAAACAAGAGAAACGAGTACTCGGCCTTGGAAGGGCTAAATATTGTGTAAAATTCGGGCATACAGAGCGAAGGACTGTCCAAAGGGCACTATCTGGAGGTGCTTCTATCTGGGTGCACTATCTGGATGTACATGAAACTAGGTAAAATGTAGATATAAAAAAAACAGCAAAGCACTCACCCTTTAGAGACCAGCAATGAAGAACCTTTATTTTCTCAAATCATTGGTACAGAGATGCAGAGGGATGAAAAGAGGCAGGTAGAGCAATGATACAGTTTTGAGGTCTTTTCGCTTGGTCACATCTGGCCTACAGTGCCTAGAGGTAGTCAGACTTATGATTGCTCCATCCGCCTTGTGCAGTTCTGTCTCCTGTGATTGGTTGCTGTGTATAAAACACAAATCTACTAAAGCTTTACCAGAGCTCAATTCTACTACAAGGGCAGAAAGCTTAAAGGGATATTCCTAAAATGTTTTCTTCTTCAGCCTTTGAGCCCATGATGCAA
This sequence comes from Hyla sarda, assembly GCF_029499605.1. NCBI lineage: Eukaryota > Metazoa > Chordata > Amphibia > Anura > Hylidae > Hyla > Hyla sarda. The sequence goes on from NC_079193.1 coordinate 316,553,426, forward strand.
AGTTATAATCTGTGTAATATTCTACTATAACCTCCATGAACCCCATTGTCCCGTTTTCTTGCACGGGACCCACACCTGGAAACAAGTTAGTGCAAGTCATTTATGATACTGTTGTCTCTGACCTTTCCATGTACTGTCTATGGGAGAACCGGGGGTACAAAGACATGCACTAAGGCATTTCCGGGTGTGGGTCCCGTGCACCAAAACAGGACAAAGCGGAAAACAGAGGTAATAGAAGAAAATTACACTGCATTATAACCCTGGAATCACCCTTTAAATAGGTACCTGAGGTATCTGAGACACAAGGTAAAAAAATAAAAAAAAAAAGTCTCTTTCAGGGTTTCATATAGATGCCTATATAAGTGAATAAGTTGTTGCCTTCCACTAAACCAGCATTTTATTCCCATTGCCTACAATACCCTGGTGTACAAAGCCTTGGTGGTCACAGGATGCTCTCTGCTTGTCCATTATAACCAGCAAATACCCCTGGACATTGGACACAAGGGGGGACATGTATCAAAGATTTTACCCCTGTTTTGTATGTAATTTTTTGCGCAAAATTTTGCACAAGCCCTTTTTTTGCGCATGTTTTAGTAGAGCATGTCCTCCAGATGTGGCTGAATCAGGGTACCTTGGAGTGACATCTATAGTACACATGGATTTATTAACTGCATACTTTTCCTTTACACCAAAAATTTTGCCGCAAGAGCTGTTTTTTTTTTCTTCCGCAAATATAAGCCATCTTGGACTTAACGTAGCAAGATGCTCTCAATCATCGATTCTATTTTCCAAAGAGTGGATTTAGGAGATTTCTATATTTACCCACAATTTATGAAGCTCATTGAGCTTGACTGATAAATTTAGCCCTTCTGCGCATAATTCAGTATTCGGGAAAAGGGGTAAACTGCTTCTACCATACACAAATAATGATACATGTCGCCCAAGGAGGGAGAAATGTAAATGCACATGGACGCAGTTGTTCTCTGTTTTCTTAGTCCTGCAAACAAAAATGTTAACTGAATGTTCCACAACAGCTATTTACTGCATTATATGAGAACAGGGGCATTTTTAACAAGCCAGGATGAAGTGAGCCATGTTAGCTATGCCAGGAATGTTCCTGCCCGCGCTGCTGCTGTTTACTCTCCTTGGAAGACCTGTGTTTTCAGCTGACTCCTGTTATGGGGGCCTGAGAGGAGAGAACAGGTGCGCAGCTCTGGTGGAGACGTATGTCAGCCATGATTACTAACGGAATGTGTGAGCAAGAGAAAAATGGAAAATCCTGTAGAGAAGAGGCCTGAAACCAATGGATCTCCAGCTGCTGTGAAGGCAGTCCATCAGGGCATGCTGGGAAAGTTCCATTATCACAACAGTTGGAGTGCCAAAGGTTGTGGATCACCTCTGTGCATTCTATCGGAATGAGGTAGGGACCCATGATATCAAAGGAGAAAAAAAGTACAAAAACTGTACTAAATCATCCAAACGGGCATAGTTAGAAGATACCGAATATAAGGGCTTTAGTTTAGGGCAGTGGCCTCCAAACTGTGGCAAAACTACAATTTCCAGCATGCCTGCCCAGCCAATAGCTGTCTGGGCACGCTGAGAGTTGTAGTTTTGCAACAAACAGCTGGAGGACCACAATTTGGAGACCACTGTTTTAATGTATATGCATAAGCCAGGGCCCACCTTGGATCCCCAGTCCAGACAAGTAGCAGATATAGGGTGCTATGTAGCAATTTGCACTTATTGTTTTCCAGTTGTGGCGATCCATCTTGGGGATTAGCTCTGGGATCGTCCTGGATTACGCCACAGGATTCGTTTCTTCTCAATAAACCAGCAAACAAACGCTTATAATGCAAATCTGGCACCTTGCCAGTTTTATTAGACAGGTTGCAGGGAAAGAAATTAACAAAAAAAGCAGGAACAAAACAAAATCCTATACCGTCTGGTCACTGACTAAACAGATCAGCTTGTCCTGACTAACAACCGCTGAGCTTCCCTCAGCCGGTTAAACATATGTCCCCTGCAACCTTCTACTCACAATTCATGTCACTCTCTTTGAGCCACTCATAGCTCGGGCTGTGTACTCCTCAGCAGGCTCTGTCTCTTCCCTACAGCCCACATGCTGTCTCCTAGGAAGAGTCCACATTAGACAGTCTCCAGCTCATATACACCTCCCTTCCCTCCTGCCTCATTACTTAAGAAGCAGGTGAGAGCTTCTGCAGGGTGAGCCAAGGAAATACACCCTTTCCTTGCCACACTGCCACACAGTGGAGAAAAATACTATGTACAGTTCCAAAACAGTGCTGTGTTCTCCTAGGCAAGATGTTATAGCAAGCAGGGTGATCATGCTCTGCGATGTAATCCTGGGAGAGGGGTAATGATATAGTCATTTGGGGACTATGTCTCCGCTCACCCGTCCTGTAGTGTAGTCCGATCCTTCCTTCTCTTGTTCTCGATCTGCGGTTCTATAAGCTGTATGAGGCGGCTGTCTGTAAGGCTAGACCGTTTCTCCCAGCGAGCATACGTGGAAAGTGGAGGGCTGTGTTACCTGCAGCCTCGTGGAGGAGAGGCGCACACGTTGCGGCAGGAAGCAAATGCCGGCTCACTCTGATAGCGTAGTAGATCCTCGGCTGTCTGGGTATGATGCTGGTGATCTGGGAACGTTAGGTTCTCAGGCTAGACGTGTTTCAGGGATCTTTCCTTTTCTTCAGTGTTGGGTTCTCAGGCAAGACACGTTTCGGAGATCTTTCCCTTTCTTCAGTGCCATGAAGAAAGGGAAAGATCCCTGAAATGCCTCTAGCCTGAGAACCCAACATCCCCAAATCACCATCATCATACCCAGACAGCAGAGGATCCAAGGTGGGCCCTGGCATATGCATATACATTAAACCAGTGGTCTCCAAATTGTGGACCTCCAGCTGTTGCAAAACTACAACTCTAAGCATGCCCAGACAGCTGTTGGCTGGGCAGGCATGCTGGGAATTGTAGTTTTGCGACAGTTTGGAAGCCACTGCCTTAAACTAAAGCCCCTATATTCGGTATCCGTACATATACATTCGGTATAAGTACAAATTGCTACATAGTAGCACCCTATATCTGCTACTGAACTATTGGAACTGTATCTAGTACTCCCCCCCCCCACAGGAATCCAATAAGTGCAACTACTCTAACCCATCCCATACTTTATAATAAATAATATCTGCACCCTTTCTTAGTGGTCAAGTGATCTCTTATTTCTATCTATTCTTTCATCTTCCCTCTCGTACCCACATCCCTCTACCCATTCCCACCCCTCCACCCCCCCCCCCCCCCCCCCCCACCACACACATCCCACAAGAGAGAACTTGAGGACTGTCACCCCTATGGTCATTACACTAAGTTCCAGGATAACTTGACATCTATGGAGATTTCTGCTCATTCTTGGCTAGTCATGTGGGTGGTTCTACTCAGCAATTGACAGCTCTATATACACAGATAGCTGTCAATCACTGGTTAGCAACACCCACATGACTACTAAGCCCAGAATAAGCAGAGATATAGATATAAATAAATGAAGTTATTCTAAAAGTTTTCCCACAAATCTATATATCAGTCTGCTCAGCCGCTCCTGCTCTATAACATGAGGCCTACAAACTAGACTGCACTTAGAACAATTTTAGTTTATTTATTGAGCGGCCACGAAATGTACAACCGCGAACCTTGTCATCAACAATTTTACTATAACAAGATTGTCTTATAAAGCAAATTATTAAATGCAGCCAATGACTGTGAACAAGTCCTTAGAAAAGCAACAACTCTGTTTAATCCACTTATAAAGTCTATTCGATGTAATATACAAGAGTTCCCTGTCCTGCAGCACAACTGGATCGATTCATTACTTCACCAATATCCATTATGGCCTATTGCCAGGATACTACATGGTTAATAGACAATCCCAATATAGTACACACCATAAACACATTATCCAAAGAGGAAAATCTTCATCTGAAAGAAGAGTAATTACATATCATGACATTACTAAACTGCTGTTGATGGTATCAATGTGTTTTATAGCGATGACCCAACTGGACCCATGATCTGAAACAATTTAGCAAAAAAGCGTTATTGTCTGATGTTGTAAATGAATAAAGCTACAGTGGTTCACATAGAAATACCATGAAAAACATATTTGAACATATATGACGTCACAGTATCTGTTTCAATACCTTTTTGATGGTGTTCTGTCATACCAGCAGCAGACAGTGAAAACGTGATATGAATGGGGCCTAAAATGTGGATTGTTTTTGCATACTGTAAAGTTCATGATGGAGAAAAAGTCCAAGTTCTCAGGTGATGAAGGGGTTGAATCACTATTCAGACATCTTGGGATCTTTTCTGGCATAGCAGTATTTAGAAGGTTGAGTAGATGAAGGACTGCTTCCTATATGAATATCTTGAATGCTAAAAAAAAAAAAAAAAAAAAATTCCCACCATTGGGCCAAATCCTTCAATATGAGGGGTTCGGTTTTCTTTGATCACAACTCAATAGTCAGCAATTTCAAGAGTGTGAGATTTAACAGGGATTGCCTCTTCCTGGCTTTTTATGTCACTTTCACGGCCTTATAAATCTGGCCACTAGGGGGTCTCCCTTCTGGTCCGGACCGCATTCCTTCTACTTAAAAGCTCAGTGAATAGCACTCACGCTCTGCCTGTGTATGAAACATCCTCTGGCCAGAGACCGCCGCCGCCCCCTTCTCTCCCCCTGTCGCTTCTCTCCTTAGTCCAACCACCGCTGCTGCCCCATTGCCTTCCCCATCCCCGGTTTTATAATTACCTGTTCCCGGGGTCCTCGCTACTTCTGGCTCCGGCAGCGTCCTGAACTGTCACTTTGCGCACTGACGGTGACGTCGCATTGAGGATGTCACTCATTGCGCAGCGCACAGCGTAACGTAGGACGCCGCAGGAGCCAGAAGTAGCACGGACCCAGGGAACAGGTAATTATAAAACAGGGGATGAGGGAGGCAATGTGGTGGCAGTGCGGGCGGTGCGGGGGGCGGGCATTATCGAATTATCGGCAAGGTAATGGCCGATACCGATAACGTCCAAAATCGTGAATATCGGCCGATAATCGGTCGATCCCTACTAACTTTACATCAAACATTTTCTCATGAACATGGGTTTAAGTGTTGTTTTAGGTTTGTGATGATAGCAGATATCTATCTATATGTTCTAGTTGCCCTAGTAAAGCACTTCTGTTGATAAATGATACTTGACTGCCCATCCTAGGCTAAAGTCACATTATATTGATCTAGTCTTGTGTCCATCAATCAACTTGCCAACAGCTAGTCAGTGATTATTTCGGAGAATTTTGTTTGGTGTTGGGAAAAAGTGCTTGGAAACAATATACAACTGAAGTAGTAAAACAGAGTCCAAATAATGCATTGTAATCACATAATTAGGGGGCACTAAATGAACAACGCTTGGCAACTTTGCTTATTCTAAATTTCAGTCTAGAACATACAATAACGGTCAGCCAAATACCCGTTCGGCTGACATGAATTCTCGGCTCATGTGTTCTGAATGCAGGGAGGGAGGGGGAATACTGCTGCCAGTCATCTTAAGGTGCATTCACACTATGATCCATTAATACGGTCACCGGAACCGGCTGGGGGATGTGAAAACAGAGCACTCCCGCATCTCATTCATTTTAATGAGCCGACCAGTCAGATTTGGCTTATTTTTGCCTCGTATCCGGTTTTGTGACCGCACTGAAAACCATAGTATACCACGGTATATCACTATCTGACTCTAGTCGGCTCATTCAAATCAATGATATGCGGGCCGTGTCCGGCTGGCGTACGGGAGCGCCCGGATTTTACATCCTCAAGCCGGATCCAGTGACCGCATTAAGGAATCGTGGTGTGAATGCAGCCTAAGGCCATGTTCACATCAGCAATGTGGCTGGGACGGAGGTTATCACAACTGAAATCAATGGAACCCAAAAGGTCTCATTCACTTTGAATGGGGTCGACTGGGGTTGCTGTATTTTTTTTTTTTTTTTTTTTTTACAAAGATCATAACAGAGATGGGAAAAAAAATGACATGGAGTTTTTATCTCTGCTATAGTCCAGTCATGTTAGCAGAATCAGCAAAGGAAGTTGTAAATGTAATTTACAAATCTGTATAACTTTCTCACACCAGTTGACTTGCAAAAAATGTTTTCCATCGGAGTACCCTTTTAAGGCCAGATCACGTTACGGCAGTACACAGATGCTATACATCAGGGCATGGTATACAGATGTAATCTGAGACCTCCCGTTCACTTTAATGGACCCATTTACTGAGCCTGAAAATGTGTTGATGTTGTAGCTAAGTGCACAAATATGTTCCCTCCCTACTCTTTATACCTAGTTACCTTAGAGCAGAATTTCCCAACCCGGGTGCCTCTAGGTGTTGCAAAACTACAAGTTTTGCAACACCTGGGGGCACCCTGGTTGGGAAACATTGCCTTAGGGGGCTGTTCCAATCATCCTTTTTGGAATTTGTACCCTTTACCTGGTCTTAGAAAGTACCAGTCCAAGAATTAGCTGTCCGAATAAAGGATATCAGAACTGGTAGTGCTCCAAGAAATGTTTTCTCTTTGCACAATAAAATAGAAAATGTAATATTATTTAATAATCCTGTGAAAAATCAATGATTTGCGGGGACGTTTAGTATGTAAATGCCTTCAGATAATGTACTTAGCAGAATACAACTTGATGTTTTGGCTTGATGCTCATGTATACATCAAACCGTGACCTTTAGCGGTTGAGACTAATTTCATTCCTTACGAAGGAAAGATACAGAAAGGTGATTGATTTTCTCTCTCCTACCAAGGGAGTGCACTTGAAAAGATCTCTATCACCGAATTTACAGCACATTAGTGGCAGTGTTTTATGTGCTCTATAGCCCAATCTAATGAGCATTTTATCTAGAGGTGCCCGGGCACCATCATCTCCATTTGCTTTGGATGTAAAAACCACATCATTACGCTGAGGCACCACCGGCACTCCGCTATATTTACTCCACTTAATGTACAAATAACAATCTCAGTAATAAGACTCTAAAACCCAACAAGCCTCGATAACAGGAAAAAGTCAGCAGACAGCTCTGTTCATGCATTAATCCTCCCACAGGAGACTTGGGAGATCAGAAAGGTGACAGATCAATTAAAAGTACTAAAGTAAAAAGGGCATCTTGCTATGCATACTCTACAGACTGCACAAGCAATCCACCACCATGGGGAACGACACTAAAAAACAATGCCGCAGTTAACTCAAGAGTCACCTAGCAATTGTCTGATGCCTATCCAAAAGAACGATCCTATGAGAGACAGTATGAACTCACTGCTACAAGTCACTTAACAGGGTGCTGTTCAAATAGAAACATCCTAAGGCTATGTTCACACATTTTAATATAGTGTTCCTTGTGTAATTAGCAGACACTTTGCCATTCACATTCACTCATGTTTTTAAAATTATCAACATAAATATGTTTAAAATTTAATAGAAATATCGGCCACTAGGTGGCGCTGTTCTGGTCCATGCTGTAATTAATACAGTGAGTTTGGCTGGGGACATGTAGGGAGACCCCTAGTGGTCATATTTTAGATTGAAAAGTAAATATATAAACATTTTAGGTAATGACATACAATTAGAAAGTTGTTAGGGAGACATTAATGAACAATGTATTAAAAGTTTTTTTGATGACAGGTACTCTTTAATAATACAAATATGACCACTGGTGATCAAAAATTATACACATTATGGGGGGGGGGGGGGCGGTTATAATACAAACCTTTATGAAAAGTCAAGAACCAAGGGGAAGCAACATACCATACATCATAGGAAGGCTGTACATATAATATGTAGGGGAATATGCAAAGCAGCTCATTACATCACCTTTTCAGGTAATGTTCCCTGGTATCAGCTTAGCTCCTGTTAAGGAATATAAAAAGCTGATCGGGATTTTATGCCAAGCCTGACTACTCCCCAAAAGGGAAGTTTCTACCCATCTGCAGACAGCTGTTTCGTGGTTTTTGCCACTCGTCAGTACAGAGCAGGGTGATCTGGCTTGGCTGGGGTAAGAGGCCTGAGAGCAGCTAAAGGGGATATATATATATATATATATATATATATATATATATATATATATATATATACATACATACATACACATACACACACACACACACACACACACAAGACAAAACCTTTGGAGATAGAATATAAAGCAGAGAGCCTTTTTCTGTCCTCTATGCACTTACATTTCCCTAGGGGCTGTACATCAGTCGGGTGCTTTACAACCTCTGGACATCACTGGTCTGGACCGGTGTTTCCCAACCAGTGCGTCTCGAGCTGTTGCAAATCTACACCTCCCAGCCTTTGGCTGTCCGGGCATGCTAGAAGTTGTAGTTTTGCCACAGCTGGAGGCACACTGGTTAGAAAACACTGGTCTAGACCTTCACTTATTTTTTGGCAAATTTAACACTAGTAGCAAAAGCACAACATGTAGCCGATCTGGCAAAATAAAAGGTACAAAACCTACACATGAAAAAAGAATTAGGAGAAATCCTACAACTCAAGTACACAATATATTCTAAAAATAAAGATCTGCCCAGCCACTTGGAAATAAACACATAAAACAGCCCACTTGGAAACACTATGTCTCGAGACATAAAAATCAAGCAGGGGGATTATTGAAGTCCCCCCCAGCAAAATCCTATCATTTCGGAACATAAAACGTCACTGCAAAAGGAAATAGAAAACCCAGGCAGCCTTCAGTGACTTATGTGCAGAGTTAAAACACGTTTTACAAATAGAACCCTGAAGGGCCATCACTATGATGCACAGACGCTGGAAATAAAGCAGGAATCCATTAACGCCGGTTCTATTTGTTCGGACTTTCAGCAAAAAAAAGCCTCATCTGGAAGTCTGTAGAAAAAAAATCACTTTCTAAAAACTAAAGTAAAGCAAAGAAGAATTCACTGAGAGAATAATGTCTGTGCGAAATATTCTACATTTTTCGCCTTTGTGAACCCGGCCTAAGAATCCAAATGTATTCAAAACGTGCCAGCATTTGAATCCTTATAATGCCTTGATATGATACAATAAAAGCACTCCTTTTTTATTGCATCAAATAAGCTGGACACTTTCTTCTTTTTGGAATGTATATAGAAAAGTGTCGCACTTCGGTATATGTATACTGTATTTTTCCGCCGTATAAGACGCACTTTTTCTTCCCCAAAACTGGGGGGGAAAAGTTGGTGCGTCTTATACGGCAAATACACGTAAAAACCCTGTCCTATCGCGGCGGTCCCTGCGGCCATCAACGGCCGGCACCCGCGGCTAATACAGGTCATCACCGATCGCGGTGATGCCCTGTATTAACCCTTCAGACGCGGCGATCAAAGCTGACTGCCGCGTCTGAAGCGAAAGTGACACTAACCCGGCTGCTCCGTCAGGCTGTTTGGGACCGCCGCTGTGAAATCGCGGCGTCCCGAACAGCTTACAGGACACCGGGAGGGACCTTACCTGCCTCCTCTGTGTCTGCTCCGTGCCGGGATCACCTGCATGGCCGGCGCTCTCCTTCGTCGTCATCACGTCGTTGCGCACGCCATTCCGTCATCCAATAGGAGCGGCGTGTGTAGCGACGTGATGGCGGCGACGGAGAGCGAGAATACCGGGCAGCAGAGATGTTCTGCAGTGATGGGGACACCCCGGGGACGCTGCGACAGCGATGGAGGGCGACATCCAGGGCAGCGGTGACTGGTCCGGAGCGGCGGGGACACGTGAGTACTACCTCCTATACCAGTGGTCTTCAACCTGCGGTCCTCCAGATGTTGCAAAACTACAACTCCCAGCATGCCCGGACAGCCAACGGCTGTCCGGGCATGCTGGGAGTTGTAGTTTTGCAACATCTGGAGGTCCGCAGGTTGAAGATCACTGTCCTATACTTTACATTGTATTTGGTTCCGGATCTTTTTTCTTCTAGATTTTCATCCTTTAATATTGGGTGCGCCTTCTATGCCGGAGCGTCTTATATGGTGAAAAATACGGTATATAAGTGTGTCCCAACTATATCATCCATAGAGATCTCCACCTCAATACAATCCTGAATACCTGACTTTATAACAAACGTCAGCCATACATCTGTTTCTTTATTCAGTTAGATTTTCAAAGTTCCCATAAATTATTATTATTTACTGTCACATTCCAATTCCTTCCTTGGAGGCAGATGAATGATGTTGCTCCAGTATGTCCTGTCTTCTGTTAGGGCCTTCAGGCTCCACAATGCTATGTTTATGACTCTTCTTATAGCATCTATCCATCTTGCTGCTTGACGTCCTCTTCCTCTTCTTATGTCCACTCTTCATAGCACTTTATGCCTTTTGCAGGCGCCCAGGCTTTCTCATAACAGGTTCATAACAAGATTGATGTTTTCAGTAAAAGAATGGGCGGCATTTTTTTTTTTTCTTGTCATCCGCGGCACTTTGAAAAGACCTCAATAACACCAAAACTTCAAAGAAATCAATGATGTTTTTGTCCCATTTCTATACTTCAGCTTCCACTTTCATGGAAAGTCAAAGAAAAAAAAATTACTTGGCCTGACCAATTTGTTTTATAGCTCTGTAATATTAGAAGGTCTTTTGTGTGCCGGTAATTCCAGCCATTGCAGATCAGTGCTTGATGGGTCATTTCCTCTTGCACAATAAGCATTACATATGACATAAATGGACGATTGCTTGACTGTTTCACGCTCCCTCCCATAGGCTTACATTGAGGGGGATCAACACTCCATCCCCGTGATCGACAGTAATCAGACGCGGAGCGAACACGCTCCGGGGGCTGATTCTAACGGGGTGCGGCGTGCAAGATAACGGGGGTCCCCAGCGGCGGTATCCCCGCAATCAGGCATCTTATCCCCTATCCTTTGGATAGGGGATAAGATGTCTTAGTGCCGGAGTACCCCTTTAAGTTAAGAGGGTCACATACTTACACAGGGACAAATAAAGACAGATGGCTCCCTCTAAAGCAAGAAAGTGGTGCAAAAAAGTCCCCATACTTTATAGTCAAAAGTTGGCCAAACCAATGAACTTCACAGGGACTGACTGTTTGTGTGTATGGGGGCCTCCTGACTCTCCCCTAAAGGATAGTGTTGGGAAAGAGAAAGATCGTGTATGTTGGATTTTTCTACTGTTGGATTTTTCTAGACCTTTTTGTCCTCAGAGAGAGACGTTTCTGCCAGATGTGTCTGGAAGCAGCTCACCGTTCCTCTCTCCATTAAGAGCACACAAACGTTCAGCCGGCAGAGCCCAGCGGGGTACTACTCATATATGTCACCCGCAAGCACTGGCGTACAGTATAGAGTTCCAGCGCCGGTGGCCCACAACAAAGAGGAGGAGGGCAGTGCTTGCGGGTGACATATGTGAGTAGTACCCCGCTGGGCTGACAATTAATTGGGGGGGAGCAGAACAGCGCTGGCGGGTCACATATGATTAGTTCCCCAATGTGGGGACAGCGCAGCGCTGGGCTGATAATTCATTCCTAAGGGGGAGGGGCCAAACCGGTATTGCGGTATGGGAAAAAATTCATATCGTGCAGCACAAAAATTTCGGTATTCGGTATGAACCGGTATACCGCCCAGCCCTACTGACGAGCACCAAGTCCATTACAACATGCACAAGTAACACTTTTTTTTTTTAAGTACATACCAATTGAAATTTCTATATAGGGTACGTTGACACATACAGGATCCTGAGCAGATTTGATGCGCAGGATTTGTAACTGCCGATTAGAAGCTGTGCTCAGTCATTTAGTTTACATTGAAATCTGCAGCAGAAGATCCTGTGCACCAAATCTGCGTACGTGTAAACATACCTATATTGTGCATAATGGACCTCTACTTTGAGGGCCACCTCCCTAAAAGCCAATTTAGGCTACATTCGGGCCTCAGCTGCAGATAATTCCATTCTGTTTTGCTGTCTGATTAAATCCTGTAAAATTACACTATGCCAAAAAACCTGATGTACTCAACTAAAGTCTATTGGGCGCCATTGGTTTCCAGAGTGCAGCCCTTCCACCAGCTCCATTTACTGCTGTTGAATGGAATTTGCAGTGGCTCTAACTGTAGCCTATTTGCACATGACAGTGCGACTTACATCAGGGAGCATGGGGAAAAAAAATTACCGCAAGTGCAGTCGTCTCCTGCTAAAAAACAACAGCGCCCAATGGACCCCATTGACAATAATGGGATCCATCGGGACCCATTGTTGCCCTATGTGCCCCGTTCAGATAACGGCCATTAAAGGAAAAAAAAAAAAAAAAAGTTTAACAGCCGTTCTCAATGGAGCGCAACAGCAGTGTAAAAGGGGCCTTAGATGCAGATGTAAACCTAGCCCTAAAATGATCATCTCAGTGGTTTCACTGTATAATGGGGATAGTATGTGATATTTATGCAGTCACAATGTGTTCATATATGGTCATATATAACCACATTGCTTTTACATATAAACTTTTCTTTCATATCACCTGAAGTTCTTTCCTTTGTCTTTGTTAAAAGGCTACTAATGAATTTATATGTAGACAAGACATTTATCTCTCTTCAATATCTATTAGCAGTCACTCGACATACAGAAAAGAGAATGAAAAAATGGATATATATTAAGTGTTTACGACCAAAAAGCATGCCAGAACCATGCCATGCATGCCAGAAGAGGTTTTTCTCACTAAAAAGACAAATAATTATCACATTAACGCAATAGGAGGTAATGTATCTCTTTGAGGAGACTGCCAAGTGATTGTGTGTAAACGTGCAGGCCATGCAATGCTCCACTGGGAAAAACACTTCACAAAGTAGCTCTCTGCTCGCTCCTATAAGACATATATTTCAAGATTAGGAAAACAGAGCTGATATCTTCAATAAACTGCAGCACACCTGTCCTCAGGTTGTATCTGGTATTGCAACTCCGTTCCATTGAAGCGAGTGGAGCCAAGTTGGAATACTTTTTATTGAAGAAATTAGCTCTGTTTTTCTATTCCTGGTCAACCCCTTTAAATGTTTAAATCCTTGAAACATGACTGGAGATTATTAGCCAAGCAAGTCTTTTCTCTAAAACGAAGAGTCAGTCACCCATCTGTAGAAAGATGTTTTGGCGTTCTTGACACATCATTGAAGAGTAGGGTGTAGGACTGAGGGGGTAATGTTTCAGGGTTCTTACTCAAGAAGTCACAGGAGCAGTTTAATTCTGTAGGTATCCATATTTCCTTAAGAATTTTGTGGGTGTATGAGAACAGTGAAACAGTAATCCAATCCACCTCTCTGTTTAAAGGGGTACTCTGCTGCCCCAGCATTGGAAACATTTAGTTCTGAGCGCTGGGTGCGGGCTGCGGGGGTCATGACGTCACGGCCACACACCCTCAATGCAAGTTTATGGGAGGGGGTGTGGTGGCTGCCACACCCTCTCCCATAGACTTGCATTGAGGGGGCATGGCCAAGACGTCAAGACCCCCGCAGCTCGCACCCAGCATTTTGAACTAAATGTTCTGAACGTTAGGGAAGCAGAGTACCCGTTTAAGACCTTCCTGGATTTGGGGGCCAGTGGATCCCTTACCAGGCAGGATAAGGATTTGGTGACCCCATGTGCTAAGAATAGGTGCAGGTCACAGAAGTGAGATGCATCCTTTTAAGAAATAAAGGGGATTTGTCATTCTTATTTTGTCTTCCTGCATGGAGAAAGTATGGCATAGAGCGGGGCCTCTGAACAAAGGCATATATGGTATCAAATAGGATCCCATATTTTACTACGAAAAGCCACGTCAATGCATCAATGCACCCGGAAATGGGGTTGCGAATCTAGATTGCTCCATCACACACAAAGACTGGCAGCTTTTTTGTAAGAACATGTATTCATTTAGCAGGAGTTAGCGGGACAGGCACAATCCATGTGACCAGAAAGCATTAGCCTTTTTTATAGAACCCTACATTTATACCCAATGTTGGCAGCACCTCTCCATCTTATATTGTATTCAGATAGAGCAGCACAGACCTGACAGATGCCCATTCATCAATTCCACCTCCATTGTTGCTTTGCTCGGACATTTAATATCACGTAGGTTTATTGCAGAGGGAATGTGTGTATTAATTGCTTAGGAGATAAATGAACGTACGAGTTGTTTGATCTAGGAAATGACTGTAATAACGCTTGGAGGAAATGTATGAGCTATTCATCAGATCTGAGAGAAGACATCAGTCAAACATCGCGGCTCTCTGAGGACTCGGATCATTATTGCAATCTCCAGACCCATAAATGCTCCTTATTCTCGCAACAATATTAACTTAGACAACATAGCAGTAGTGTAGGCCACATAGAATGACAGATTGCCTAAATGCCCTTCACCTAGCAGAGTATGAGCGTGGATTGAAAACCAAATTGACCTATGTTATTAAGCATTTGGCTCCTGCAGCAGCGATTCCCCTATAGAAATTGCCTCTCAGCACTCGGATGCCCCCATGACTTAAAATACAGCAGATAGCATGACCAGCAGGCAGTCACAAGAAAAAGCATATAAAGCATGTATCAATACTAGCAGTTAAGAATACTATGAGCTGTAAGGAATCTTACTGTAAGACCATGTTCACATGCGGAAATGCACAAAAAAAATTATGTACGGACATTCTGCTGCAGAAGAGTCACATTGATTTCAATGGGTTCTGCTGCACGGTGCACACGGCGGAATTTCCATGGCAGATGTTTCTGCCGCAGAAATCTAGATTCCGGCATCCCCAGAAAGAATAGACTTGTCAATTGTTTCTGTGGATTCCACTTTGAAAAGCACTGCGGTCCTAGCGCCTGCCAGATCATTCAAATATGTGGAATGTCTGTCTGTGTGAACATGGCTTAAAGGGGTTATCCAGGAAAAAACTTTTTTTTAAATATCAACTGGCTCCAAAAAGTTAAACAGATTTGTAAATTACTTCTATTAAAAAATCTTAATCCTTTCAGTACTTATGAGCTGCTGAAGTTGAGTTGTTATTTTATGTCTAAGTGCTCTCTGATGACACATGTCTCGGGAACCGCCCAGTTTAGAAGCAAATATCCATAGCAAACCTCTTCTAAACTGGGTGGTTCCCGAGACACGTGTCATCAGAGAGCACTTAGACAGAAAAGAACAACTCAACTTCAGAAGCTCATAAGTACTGAAAGGATTAAGATTTTTTAATAGAAGTAATTTACAAATCTGTTTAACTTTCTGGAGCCAGTTGATATATATATAAAAAAGTTTTTCCCTGGATAACCCCTTTAAGACAGCTTGATAAATCCACCCAAATATTAGACGACCATAACTAGAGATGACAGACTGAATAAGGGTGGACAGGAATGAGCAGAAGATGACAAATGGGGACAAATACAAGGATTGGCCCAAACTAACTCTCCCTAATCTTCCCATTTAAACTAAGAAAAGACACCACTAAACCTTACTGCTCCTGTAACATCCCTGTGATAGCCCTAGACTATAAAGTATCCCTAGCAGAAAAATACAAGCAGAATGTAGAACCCAAAGAAAGGAAACTGGAGCAAATTTTCAACAAAACTAAAGAAGACACTAGCAACATCCAAACAGAAATATCAGGATAACACAAACAGGAACAAGTACAGAAATACAAGAAACACTTGGATAGACTCTGGTAGCATACGCCAAAATCTGCAGAGAACTGCTCAACCAAGGAGCTTTTTTTCAAGAGAAGCTGAATAGAACCTTCATTCTCAACTAACCAGGGCCGGCAGTAGATTAGCTGATCCAGAGCAAAAGATCAGCAGTGAAACAGTTTGAGGCATGTTGCATAGACTAATAAACAGAAGAGGAGGTTGGAGAACATTGATGTAGTGCAGTGATCGCCAAACTGTGCCCCCCCCCCCCCCCCTGCCCCCCACCCAGATGTTGCAAAACTACAACTCCCGGCATGCCAGGACAGCCATCGGCTGTCCGGGCATGCTGGGGGTTGTAGTTTTGCAACGTCTGGAGGGCCACGGTTTGGAGGTCACTGGTCAAGCAAACTGTGAAATTTTACAATACAAAATGCACCTTAGAAAGAAGGACAGATTTCAGCCCTTTACAATATCAGTTTAGTGAATAAATAACCTAATGACACAGTATATATCCCATATCCATATGTCCTAAGCCAAGCATATCATCTGCAGTATATCGTTTATCAAATGTAAGATTCCAGCAGCACAGAATGACTTCACCATATGTTAATGTTTACTTATCTTCTACTTCTCTACTTTCATCCTACTATACAAGATATAATATGTTTCGATACATCCACTTAATGGGAAAAGACGTATTGTGATGTCATTACGTATAGTTTACAAATCTTCAAGGTCGTTCCTAAAGAGATAGTAAGATAAGCCACCAAAGAAAAACCCATGTGTCAAGTAAGAAATAAAAAATCAGAACAAGTGTGTTCGGGCTGTATTAGACTGCGCGATCCACGCTCTAAATGATAACCAGTCTTGTAGACCAGCACTCGTCTATAACGCCTATTACAAGGTTTATGCGGATAGAAACCGTACAAACAATCTTTGGATCGTTCATGCTTTCCTGCAGCCGGACATCATCCATCACATGGGGAGATATTACTCGTTCATCAGCTGATCGCTGACCCTATTGCGCAGGGTGAAAGAGGCTCCTGTAATAAACCCCTCAGTCACCTAGCAAATTGTTTGCCTATTACAGAGATAGATACATTTTATTTACTGTGGTTTTACTGTGAAATTAGACTATGCTAAATCTGAGGTCTCCACACTTATACAAGACTAAAAGAAGCAAGTTCAGGATGAAAGGTTTTCATTTATAACAATGTTTACACTGGTTAAAGGGGTACTCCCGTGAATAACTATTTTTATTTTTTTTTTTTTTTTTAGATCAACTGGTGCCAGAAAGTTAAACAGATTTGTAAATTACTTCTATTAAAAAATCTTAATCCTTCCAGTACTTTTTAGGGGCTGTATACTAGGTTTGTCTTTTAGGATTTCTCTTATGTCATGACCACAGTGCTCTCTGCTGACCTCTGCTATCCATTTCAGGAACTGTCCAGAGAAGGAGAAAATCCCCATGGCAAACCTATGCTGCTCTGGACAGTTCCTAAAATGGACAGCAGAGGTCAGCAGAGAGCACTGTGGTCGTGACATAAGAGAAATCCAAAAAGAAAAACATTTCCTTTGTAGAATACAGTCCATAATAAGTACTGAAAGGATTAAGATGTTTTAACAGAAGTAATTTACAAATCTGTTTAACTTTCTGGCACCAGTTGATAAAAAAAAAAAAAAAAAAAAAAAAAAAAAAAGTTTTCCACGGGAGTACCCCTTTAATGGATCCTCTATGTGGCGAGATGCAATAGACAACATTACCATGTCAAATGATGCAGTCTATATCCTAGTGCAATAATAATGTATGGGATTGTGCAATACTGTCTATAGACACGGCAATATGGATTAATATGGGATATACCACTAATTATCAACATCATAAAGTGTGATGGCTAACGCGGGACAGTGCAATACCTGCTAGGGACAAAGTTGATCTGGATGTGTATGGACTGTATTATTAACCACTAATAAACTGCACAGTGAGTTACCCAAGTGTGATGCTTTGCCTGGAATAGAGCAATATTGGCTTTACACGTCGAGAATGATGTATATGGACTATACTAACAAACACTACCACTAACAATTATAAGCGACACCCATACCAAGCTCTATTATCCCTAACTCATGCACTTTATAGAGGATCTACAGTAGTTTTGGACATTAATGTGTTGTCACAATAAGACTGTCTGGAAAGATGCTGCAACAAAAATAACAATAAAGCCAAAGAGGAAAGTTTTGCCAGCTCCCCGCACGTAACAGAACAGTCTCTGGGCACTCGTTGTTGCTCTTGAAGCCCGGATGAAGCCGAGCCGTCTCCTCGGTGTAAGTAGACTTTAGTGAAGGGTATCCAGCTCCCAAACAAAAATTTGAAAATTAAAAGTCCAAAATGTACTGATCCATTTAAAAAATCCTCAAAAACAGCCAGTGAAGGTTAAAAACCCTACGCTAGTCCTGACTAAGGACCTAATGGTCAGAAATGCGTCGGCATTGGCCTGGGCGGTGTGTTTTGGATCACTGTAATGGTTAAAGACCCAGCCACGTTTCATCTTCAACGCCCTTGCTGATGGAAGGAGGTTTTCACTCAAAACCTCACGATACATGGCCCCATTTATTTTTTCCTTTACACGGATCAGTTGTCCTGGTCCCTTAGCAGAAAAACAGCCCCAAAGTATGATGTTTCCACCCCCATGCTTCACAGTAGGTATGGTGTTCTTTGGATGCAACTCAGCATTCTTTCTCCTCCAAACATGACGAGTTGAGTTTTTACCAAAAAGTTGTATTATAGTTTCATCTGACCATATGACATTCTCCCAATCCTCTTCTGGATCATCCAAATGCTCTCTAGCAAACTTCAGACGGGCCCGGACATGTACTGGCTAAATCAGTGGGACACGTCTGGCACTGCATGATTTGAGTCCCTGGCGGTGTAGTGTGTTACTGATGGTAGCCTTTGTTACTTTGGTTCCAGCTCTCAGCAGGTCATTCACTACGTCCCCCCGTGTGGTTCTGGGATTTTTGCTCACCGTTCTTGTGATCATTTTGACACCACAGGGTGAGATCTTGCGTGGAGCCCCAGATCGAGGGAAATTATCAGTGGTCTTGTATGTCTTCCATTTTCTAATAATTGCTCCCACAGTTGATGTCTTCACATCAAGCTGCTTGCCTATTGCTGATTCAGTCTCCCCAGCCTGGTGCAGGTCTACAATTTTGTTTCTGGTGTCCTTCGACAGCTTTTTGGTCTTGGCCATAGTGGAGTTTGGAGAGTGACTGTTTGAGGTTGTGGACACGTGTCTTTTATACTAATAACAAGTTCAAACAGGTGCCATTAATACAGGTAATGAGTGGAGGACAGAGGAGACTCTTAAAGAAGAAGTTACAGGTCTGTGAGAGCCAGAACTTTTGCTTGTTTGTTATTGACCAAATACTTATTTTCCACCATCATTTGCAAATAAATTCTTTAAAAATCAAACAAAAAATTTGATTTTATGGAAAAAAAAATTCTCATTCTGTCATAGTTGATGTATACCTATGATGAAAATTACAGGCCTCTCATCTTTTTAAGTGGGAGAACTTGCACAATTGGTGGCTGACTAAAATACTTTTTTGCTTCACTGTATTCCATCAATAAAAAAAATGTAAATGAAATACAAGAAAGCATAAACACTAATATTGTTAGTGAGAACACAAATATATAAAATATATACATACACGTACATATATTTAGTTTATATTTTACATCTAGATGAAGCTCCATCTTTTACTGTTGATCTTGCACAGTAAATTACCATCTGTAATCAGTAATAGCCTCCTATAAATATACTGAAGAGGTTTGCAATGAAAAAAAAACATGTATTTTTTTCCAGTAGTTATCATGATGATTCCAATATTTCACCTAGTTTTATAGAGACATAAAATCTCCCATAGATAGCAGGCGCTGAACACCTCCGGGGAGCTGGCATTTTGACAAATAATTATATCTAGCGATGGCGTGTTAATGAGAATCTTACAAACACGAGATCGCACTGTACTCCCTCAACAAAAGAGATTGGAGGCCGGGAGAGGAGGTGGTGTAATAAAAGAAAATGTGTCCTTAATAATGGGTTCATTTTACTACTTCAAATAGTGGTTTGTGTTATTAAAAGAGGGAAAAAAATATTTCATAAAAAGAAACAAACGGCATGAGAAACAGAATACACACAGAATATCCCCTAGGCCGCAGTTGCTAGTAGGAGATGCAGATGAGGCGCATCTATGATTTATGCAAACAAAGTGTCCTTGGCATCGCCCCAAATTGTCGACATGCCTTTATAACAACGGGCAAGTTGTTATTTTATTACCTGTATAACTGGTAAAGACATAAGAAAACCTAAGCAACACTCCTCATCAATATTAAAGAGAAATACAAAAAGAAAAGAAAAACAGAATGATGCCAGTCATGTGTCGTGGCATAGGGACTGGCATAGCTGCCTTGTAGAAATGGGGTCAAGAGTCAATTCCAAACCAGGGCACCATCTGCCTGCAGATTAGATCGTCTCATCTTTGTGTTTTTGCATGTGATTCCATGAACTGGTTTTCCATAGAACAGATGTGACTGCAGCCAAGAGATTAGACTAAGATTCAAGGGGGTGAAATCTGTCCTGTAGAATATGTATGATGTCCAGGAAGAGGAGGGAAGATTGATCTGGATAAGATCTAAATCAATGCTTCCCAACCAGGGCTGTAGCAAGACCACAACTCTCAGCATGCCTGGACAGCTTGTTTGTTTTTACTTATTTTTTATATAAATTAATTATTCAACAACATAAAGAAAAAAAAAAGTTTAAAAAGTTTAAAAGAATAAATAAAAATAAACGTTGAATGTTGTATTTGAAAATGGAATAAAACCACCTGATTTTTGCATTTGAGTGTTGCAGCCGCCTTTGTTTTTGGATTTGTATTTGGGCGCCTGACATGGGCCACCTAGACTATGCGCACCACCGTACTCCACAAACTGTGCTGCTCTTCCCATTGCTTGTCGTTTAGAATTCATGCTATGAAACACAATATTTTTAAAAGGCGCAAATTTTTTGCGCAAGTTGACTCCGACCATGAGCACACCTAGAAGCTAACATATCTATAAATCATTAAAAGGAATCACAGTACACTACAGTGTTTTTCAACCAGGGAGCCTCCAGCTGTTGCAAAACAACAAATCCCTTTGGCGGACCGGCATGCTGGGAGTTGTAGTTTTGCAACAGCTGGCGGCTCCCTGCTTTGGAAACACTGACACAGACAGTGATTTACAGCTCCCAGTAGATCTTTCTTACTTTTATATGTAAGGATTTGCTTTATCTATATTAGTTATCTACTTATTTATCTCACTTTTTCCTATTTTTGGATGACATTTTGTTGACTTCAGGATCAATTACCAGGTTTCCATAGAGTTATGGTCTCAACATACAATGGATTCAACATACAATGGCCATCCTGGAACCAATTAATATTGTAACTTGAGGGACCACTGTAATAATAAATATCACCATACTAAACTCCAGTTGCAAAATAAAAAATCACGGGAAGCACAATTTAGATTTTTATTTTACTGCCTAGCTTTAGAGATACACCCTGTTCCAAATTATTATGCAAATTATATTTTTCTCATTTACTTAAATAATTGATGTAAATAGCAGTCAGCATAATTCTCATGTTTATAGACAAAGAAAGAAAGAAAGGGGCACTCACATAAGTCTTCTCTCATCTGGATTTATTCAGTGCTATAAATCAGCAGGGACGCCAGGTAGATCTCCAACGACGCCGGACCAGTGACAGACAGGAGCCATGATGGCGAGCGGCGCAAAATAGCAATCACCATCATGGCTCCTGTCTGTCACTGGTCCGGCGTCGTTGGAGATCTACCTGGCGTCCCTGCTGATTTATAGCACAGAATAAATCCAGATGAGAGAAGACTTATGTGAGTGCCCCTTCTTTCTTCTTTGTGTATATGGACTTATTGCTTACATTCAGGGAGAGCACCACTGGGCTATTTCTGGGGATCAAACTGGACGACCACCTTGCTAGTTAGCTTACACCATAACTTCCCGATGCTGAAGTGTGTCTGCCTGTGCCGGCATCTCTGTCTTTCATGCGCATAATCCTCATGTTATCAACTATTAAGAGTAAAATTCAAATTTTATTGAACAAACCTCCTAATGAGAACAGTATTTTTTTTAAACATAAAAAACTTATAATGCACTGTTCCAAATTATTACGCACAGTGGCCCAGATTTATCAAAGAATGTCTACAGTAGAGCTATTTTCCCACGTTTATTTGGGTGGCGGGTTTGATTAGCCTGCATCTTATTTATCAAGAAGGTGCAGCAGGATGATGAATTTTGCGCAGCTCTGCTGTGGTGGGAAAAGCTCTACCACATAAACTTATTCTAGACGCTTGTGAGGGAGGGAAGTAGACACTTTCCCGGGTCCTGAATTTGGCAGGTTCGGTGTTTTTACTTACTTACACAGACCTGCTGAGACATTTTTACTTGCATTTTAGATGCTACAATCAAATTTGAGGTGTCTAAGGGGTTAAAGCCGGGCATCACCGTGATCGGTGATGTCTGGCATTAGAGATGGGTCCTGGTGGCAGATAGCCACCAGGACCACCCAGCTATGAACTGCGCTCCACCATAGAAGGGGAGTGGGACGCTGTCGTCCACAAGAGGTTAAAGGTTGAAATGTGGAAGGTAGAAGTGATTCTCACGCCTACTGGTAGGTGGTGTAGCTTTGCGCTTAACCTTTGCGCACTTTTGACTAAAGTCGCAAATGATAAATATGTGACCACTGCATGGTTAAAGAGAAAAAGTTCTACGGGTAGGCAAAAAGAGTGAAACTGTCTATATCAAAAGACGCATAAAATTCTCAAAATATGCTGCTTGCGCCGGAACTGCGCCATTTTAACAGGTCAAGTTACAATTTAACATAGGACCCCTTATTTGATGGCAGCTTCACAAGTCTTACATCCATTGAACTTGTGAGTTTTTGGACAGTTTCTGCTTGAATTTGTTTTCAAGTTGTCAGAATAGCCTCCCAGAGCTGCTGTTTGGATGTAAACTGCCTCCCACACTCATGGATCTTTTGCTTGAGGATGCTCCAAAGGTTCTCAATAGGATTGAGGTCAGGGGAGGATGGAGGCCACACCACGACTTTCTCTCCTTTTATCTCCATAACAGCCATTGATGCAGAGGTATTCTTTGCAGCATAAGATGGTGCATTGTCATGCATGAAGAGGATTATTTTATTACAGAAAGCATAGTTATTCCTTCTGTACCAGGGAAGATAATGGTCAGTCAGAAACTCCACATACTTTGCAGAGGTCATCGTTACACCTTCGGGGACTCTAAAGGGGCCGAGCAGCTCTCTTCCCATGTTTCCAGCCCAAAAACATGACTCTACCAGCGCCTTGCTGACGTCGCAGCCTTGTTGGAACAGGGTGGCCGTCCACCAATCATCCACCTTCCATCCAGCACGGCACTCATCAGTGAACAGTATGGTTTGAAAATTAGTCTTCATGTATTTTTCTGCCCATTGCAGCATCTTCTGCTTGTGAGCATTGGTTAATGGTGGCCGAATAGAAGGTTTATGCACAGTTGCAAGACTCTGGAGGACTCTACACCTTGATGTCTGTGGGACTCCAGAGGCACCAGCAGCTTCAAATACCTGTTTGCTGCTATGTAATGGTATTTTAGCAGCTGCTCTCTTGATTCGATGCATGGATCTAGCAGAAATCTTCCGCAATGTGCCTTTATCTGCACAAACCTGTCTGTGCTCTGAATCAGCCACACATCTCTTAATAGTGCGATGATCACGCTTAAGTTTACGTGAAATATCTAATGTTTTCATACCTCGTCCAAGGCACTGAACTATTTCACTTTTCGGCAGCCGAGAGATCTTTTTTCTTCCCCATATTGCTTGAAAATGGTGCTCTGCTTAATAATGTGGAACACCCACCTTTAGTAGTTTTTCCTTAAATTGGGCTCATCTGGCAATCCAATTATCACAGGTGTCCGAGATTGTGGACAGCTTTAGTCCCATAGATAGAATTGGGAGGGAAGCACTCAGCCATGCGCTCTTCTCCCCGCTCGTTCTAGCGATTGGCCACTGAACACTCACATCTAGCCCAGTGTTTCCCAACCAGTGTGCCTCCAGCTGTTGCAAAACTATAACTCCCAGCATGCCGAGACAGCCTTTTGCTGGGAGTTGTAGTTTTGCAACAGCTGGAGGCTCACTGGTTGGGAAACAATAAGCTGGAATTTGTGCAGTCAGTACCAATGCCGCCACTATCATGTGGGTGTAGCTGCTGTCATAACCTTACGGTATATAGAACTAAGAGGAATACATACATGCCTTATCAGTTATTACCGCAGGCGTCTGAATTTTCAGGCACTGCGTTTCCTTTCTAGGCTATAAATATTGATATGCAGTTCCTCACATGAAAAGGTCACATTCCGCTATCGAATGCTCAAACTTCTGGCCAAACTTCAGACATAATTGATTGCACAGAAGTGAACTGCCTCCAAGAAAACCAATTCGGCGCGAGAACTGAAAGCCGGTGGTCAATATCCGAGCGGCTCGTCGTACGGCCCAGGGATCGGTTGTTCTGCTCTGTAATTCAATTTAATTAACCTTTTGTTTTATACCCAGGGCAGGCAAGGGGGTAGTTAGTAAATAGGGGGGGGAAAAAAAAAAGAAAAAAAAAAAATCTTCAGCGGTCATTCAAATATTTAAGCTAGTAACGTCCACATAAAATCAGCTACTTTACTTCATTCGGTTATCATTAATATACACAAATTTTTAAACTGATGAGTTTTACACTATATAGTTCTTAGCTGTGCTTGTATAGAGTTAGGACTCATCAGCTTAGGTGACTGTGGATTTTTGGGAACATAAAAACAAAACAAAAAAAAAAATTTATGATGATTTTATTTAGCTGCAGATGCTGGCTTTCTTCCTTTGGTCCAAACAAATTAAAAGGGGTACTCCGGTGAAGATTTTTTTTTTTTTTTTTTTCTCAAATCAACTGGTCCCAGAAAGTTAAGCAGATTAGTAAATTACTTCTATTTAAAGGGGTACTCCGGTGGATTATTTTTTTTTTTTATCAACTGGTGCCAGAAAGTTAAACAGATTTGTAAATTACTTCTATTAAAAAAATCTTAATCCTTCCAGTACTTATTAGCTGCTGAAGAGGAAATTATCATCTTTTTGGAACACAGAGCTGTTTGCTGACATCATGACCACAGTGGTCTCTGCTGATACCTCTGTCCAGAGTAGGAGAAAATCCCCATAGAAAACATATGCTGCTCTGGACAGTTCCTAAAATGGACAGAGATTTCAGCAGAGAGCACTGCGGTCATGATCTCAGCAGAGAGCTCTGTGTTCCAAAAAGAAAAAAATGTCCTCTATAGTATTCAGCAGCTAATATGTACTGGAAGGAGTAGGATTTTTTAATAGAAGTCATTTACAAATCTGTATAACTTTCTGGCACCAGTTGAAAAAAAAAAAAGTTTTCCACCGGAGTACCCCTTTAAAAATCTTAATCCTTATAGTACCTATCAGCTGCTGTATGCTCCAAAGGAAGTTGTGTAGTTCTTTCCAATCTGACAACAGTGCTCTCTGCTGACGTCTCTGTCCGTGTCAGAAATTGTCCAAAGCAGAAGAGGTTTGCTTTGGGGATTTGCTTCCACTCTGGACAGAGGTGTCAGAAGAGAGCACTTTGGTCTGACTGGAAAGAACTACACAACTTCCTTAGGAGCATACAGCAGCTGATAAGTACTGGAAGGATTAAGATTTTTAAATAGAACTAATTTACAAATCTATGTAATTTTCTGGCACCAGTTGATTTGAAAACATTTGTTTTCCACTGGAGATTAAATGCCAATTTGGCAAACCTTGGTCATGGCAGGGAAACAACAATGTTGCAGCAGGAGGTGGTCACTGCACTTTAATATTTCAGATAACACAAGTGGTTTTACCATAAATTACTGTCATTTTGTGATTAAGATGCCCAATGTAGACTTACGCTTTCCATTGGAGAAGCCGTAGCTACTGGCTAGACCTTTGCCATTGACACGCATATGAAGAAATGTTCATGTATATATAGATTTTAAAGTGGGACTGTCATTTGTAATTGTACAGGAAAAGTGGATTTATCTTGTTCTTTTAAAAGTATGCCAGTTCCTTTTGTTAAGTAATAGGATAAGTTCCAAACTCAAGAAGCCCTGGCGGTGACAATGAACCAAGTCTCGTAAAGATAAAGTTTGGGTGAGCGTCGGGGTTTCAAGCTTTGGCTATATCAATGGTCTCCAAACTGTGGACCTCCAGCTGTTACAAAACTACAACTCTCAGCATGCCCGGACAGCCGTTGGCTGTCCGGGCACGCTGGGAGTTGTAGTTTTGCAACAGCTGAAAGATCACAGTTTGGAGACCTAGGGGCTATATGGTGCAATACTCTATTTTACACATAAGTATGTTCAGTTATAGGGGAAACATTTACAGCACTGACCTCTACAGGCAAAAAGAGTGTACTACACTGCATAATAGACAATAGTCATGTAAAGCATCAGGATCTAGCAGAAGTTGTACCTGTTACAGGAGGTGTAATTCTCATTCAGCATGAATTCATGAAAGATCTGAAAGATAAGGAATAAATGTGTTATTTTTGTATACTCACTGAGGTTTGTTTTTTCATGGAAAAGTCATACTCAAATGTTGATCCTTATTCAGATGATAATAATAATAATAATAATAATAATTATATAACATAATCAACAACATTAATACAAAATCTAATCATGTTTATCATTATTATTGTTAAAGATAATAAAATAATACCTATAACAATAATAATAATGCTAAACATTCATTTTTGTATTAATGTTATGTTAATATAATTAACATTAATACAAAACTAATCATTTGTTATTACTGTTAAATATTATCTTTAACAATAATAATAATAATAATAATACATGATTAGTTTTTAATTAAAGTTGTTGTTTACTATTAATATTATTCATAATAATAATAATAATGATATTACATAAAGATTTCCTGATCGTGCTGTTAGCCCCCAGCTAAACTGCATTACATTCTGGAAGGTCCTAGTTTTAGAAAAGCTTATTCACTGTACAACAAAAACTTGTGTAAATGTCTTTATTATTTATTTTTTATTTATCTTTATTATCTTCATAGTTTCAAAGATTTCTGCTGTGGTCATTGAAATAAAATCCTTATTGTTCATAACATCCACCGCATATGATGGAAACACAAGGCTTGGCATCTATGAAATGGTGACAAGTTACGGCTAAATACAGTGCATAGTGAAAGTATTCGGCCCCTTTGAACTTTGACCTTTTGCCACATTTCAGGCTTCAAACATAAAGATATAAAACTGTAATTTTTGGTGAAGAATCAACAACAAGTGGGACACAATCATGAAGTGGAACAAAATTTATTGGATATTTCAAACTTTGTTAACAAATAAAAAAACTGAAAAATTGGGCGTTTTATACAGTTTTATATCTTTATGTTTGAAGCCTGAAATGTGGCAAAAGGTCGAAAAGTTCAAGGGGGCCGAATACTTTCACTATGCACTGTATACAGATGTGGACAAAAATAGTTGGTCCCCTTCCGTTTAAGACAGAAAAACCCACAATACTTCCTGAAATAACTTGAAAATATTTCAAGTACCGTATATACTCGAGTATAAGCCAACCCGAATATAAGCCGAGGCCCCTAATTTCCCCCCAGAAACCTAGGAAAACCTATTGACTTGAGTATAAGCCTAGGGTGGGAAATCATCACCCCCCCCTCCCCCCCATCATCCCCCTCTGTCATCATCCAGACCTCATGATCCCCCCCGCCGTCAAACCCCCCCATCATCAACCAGGCCCCCACTATCATCATCCCCCCCCCATCATCATAACTCCCTGTCAACCCCCACCCCTATCATCATCCAGACCCCCTTTTCATTGTCGACCCTCTACTCCACGCAGGGAAGTCCGTGCGCAGCAGTGAAGATGGACGGCCAGGACCGGCTTGCCCTCCCCACCGGAATGCGGATGGTCCCTGCAGCGTAGATGGATGAAGATGGTGCTCACTCGAGTGTAAGCCAAGGTGGACGTTTTCAGCACGAAAAATCGTGCTGTAAAACTCGGCTTATACTCGAGTATATACGGTAATTCCATTATTATATTTGTCAAAATGATTCTGTTGAACCAAAATTGAGGAGCCATGTCCGCCTTTTATCTGTTAATTTTCTGTAAATTGGTTTTCATTATTACTTTTGTCAGTTTCAAGTTATTTCAGGAGCATTGTGGGTTTTTCTGTCTTTCACAGAAGGGTACTTACCATTTTGTCTATGTCTGTAAATAGTCAATTTCATTTCTCTTTAAACGTTAAGATTTAAGTCCCGGAGGTAGAAAGAAAAGTGGCGTTGTGTATTTTCCCAGACAAGATCGTGCAGCATGCGGTACTACTGTATTCTGTCCTGTATTGTTGATGGAGTCTTAGACATATATGAACAGAGCATAACATCCCTCTTACAAAAACAATAGCAATGGATTCTTTTTGTTGCTTTTCTATCAGTTCACTCTATTAGACCAGTGTTTCCCAACTGGGATGCCTCCAGCTGTTGCAAAACTACAACTCCCAGCATGCCCGGACAACCAAAGGCTGTCCGGGCATGCTGGGAATTGTAGTTCTGCAGCAGCTGGAGGCACCCTGGTTGTGAAAACACTGCTATAGACATTCTAAAGAAAAATGCGCTCGTCTACACACCCCATAAAATTATTTATAAATTTAGCAAACTGTGCAGAATCAGCTGGCTAGAGAACGTCAGCCGGACAAGACAGTGACAAAATACAGCACTGTGGCCTTAAATATCCCATTCATCATTTACAATCACAGAACTTCCTTTATAAATAAACCCCGACCATATTTCCAAGAATACTCACATCAATGTGACTACACAGCCAGCACACAGTACACCTTTGCATGGTGCATGGCGTAAAAGGCATTTTAGGTTAATAATGAGTTTTGTCTTTCTTGCTTAACATTAAAGTGGTACTCCGCTGGAAAAGATTACATTTTGAATTTTTTAGTCAACTGGTGCCAGAAAGGTAAACAGATTTGTAATTGACTTCTATCTAAAAATCTTAACCCTTCCAGTACTACTTAGCTGCTGTATACTACAGAGGAAGTTCTTTTCTTTTTTAATTTCCTTTCTGTCTGACCACGGTGCTCTCTGCTGACGCCTCTGTCCATTTTAGGGACTGTCCAGAGCTGGAGGAGGGGTTTGCTATGGGGATTTGTTTCTGTTCTGGACCGTTCCTGACATGGACAGAGGTGTCAGCAGAGAGCACTGTTGTCAGACAGAAAGGAGATAAAAAATAAAAAAAAGAACTTCCTGTGGAGCATACAGCAGCTGATAAGTACTGGAAGTAAAAAGATTTTCAAATAGAATATACAAATCTGTTTAACTTTCTGGCATCCGTTGATTTAAAAAAAAAAAAAAAAAATATATATATATATATATATATATATATATATATATATATATATATATATATAATGTTTTCCAGTGGAGTACCTCTTTAAAGAGCAACTGTCCCCTATATTAGGCTTGTAAAGCTGTGCACACAGTGCCCTATCGCTTAACAAGCATATTTTAGTCATACTTTATACTGCAGTGTTTCCCAACCAGTGTGCCTCCAGCTGTTTCAGAACTACAACTCCCAGCATGCCCAGACAGCCTTTGGCTGTCCGGGCATGCTGGGAGTTGTAGTTATGAAACAGCTGGAGGCACACTGGTTGGGAAACACTGGTATACTGACAAAGTCTGACAAAGAATAGTCTTGTGAAACCTTAGTGCACAGTGTGTGTAGCTTCACAAGCCTATTCTAGGTGACTATTGCAGATTTTCTGCCATGGATTTCACTGGGGTGAGTAAATAATTCTTGGCTCAGTTTTTATGCAACAACAAAATGCTTTTTTTCTAGCATATAAAATATCTATAATCCTCCACAACTGCTACCGTAGATAAAACAACTAGTGCAGCACATATCTGAATGCCAGCGATGGTTGTAGAAACCTCACACCCGTCAGTTCTCTGTTGTAGCTACTGGCTATGGAAACGGGGCATATCTTTCCTCATAAACTTTATGACCTTTCTCCATTTTTGTAGCCGTTCTATTTCATCAATATCCTTTCGGATGCAATGTCTCCAGAACTGGACACTGTATACCAGATGTGGTGTCCCTAGAGCTCTACACAGCAGGATCACAATCCCCCTCTTCCTACTGGTTATAACTAGAGATTAGCGAACTTACAGTAAATTCGATTTGTCACGAACTTCTCGGCTCGGCAGTTGATGACTTTTCCTGCATAAATTAGTTCAGCTTTCAGGTGCTCCCGTGGGCTGGAAAAGGTGGATACAGTCCTAGGAGACTCTTTCCTAGGACTGTATCCACCTTTTCCAGCCCACCAGAGCACCAGAAAGCTGAACTAATTCATGCAGGATAAGTCATCAACTGCCGAGCCGAGAAGTTCGTGACAAATCGAATTTACTGTAAGTTCGCTAATCTCTAGTTATAACTCTAGCTTTGCTGCTCAAAATTTTTTAAAGGGGTACTCCAGTGAAAAACTATTTTTTTTTTAAGTCAACTGGTGCCAAAAAGTTAAACAGATTTGTAAATTACTTCTATTAAAAAAAAATCTTAATCCTTCCAGTACTTATCAGCTGCTGTATGCTCCACAAAAAGTTATTTTCTTTCTAAATTTATTTTCTGTCTGACCACAGTGCTCTCTGCTGACACCTCTGTCCAATTTAGGAACTGTTAGGAGAGGTTTGCTATGGGGACTTGCTCCTGCTCTGGACAGTTCCTGAGACAGACAGACAGACAGACAGACATCAGCAGAGAGCACTGTGGTCAGAAGGAAATTTGAAAAGCAAAGAATTTCCTGTGGAGCATATAGCAGCTGATAAGTACGGGAAGGGTTAGGATTTTTTAATACAAGTAATTTTTTAATAGAAGTAATTTACAAATCTGTTTAATATTCTAGACCCAGTTAAAAAAAAAAAAAAAAAAAAGTGTTTTTTAACCGGAGTACCCCTTTAAGCTTTGCTCACCACCTGGCCGCACTGTTGACTTAATTTTGAGGCTATCACTACCCCTAAATCCTTCTCTTCTGAAGTTTTCACCAACACATATCTGCCAATACAATACTCCTTCCAATCGGACAAACCTATTAAAAGAAAACCTGTCAGGTCCCTTAACCCCTACAAAGTCTCCCAGTACCCCTGCAAAATCAGCAATCGGGCGCTGTTACCATAACTTCCCTCTGGTGCTGCACTTCCATTAAAAAACAACTGTAGTCTTCTGTTCTGCCTGGGCAAGTAGTCATGGGGGTGGAGCTGCATGGGCATGTAGATACCTTACCCTCCTGATTGTGTTATGTAAGACACTGTTAGAATGATACGCAGTTTGTGTTTTCTCTTTTAGTTTACATATATAAAATAAATAAAAAATAATTTAATTAAAAAAGGGGGTACAGGAAGTAGGAGGAAGCCAGAGCAAAACCACAAACAACTCCATGAGGCTGGGTTCACACCATGTTTTTGCAATACAGTTCCCGTATCAGGTTTTTGATAAAAAATAAATAAATGGATTTCCCAAAACCTGACTGAACTATCAAAATGTGTGTACTAATTTTAATCCGTATACGGTTTGAAAAATGATGTCCGGTTGCATCCGTTTTTTTAAGAAAAAAATGTATATCGTATTTTTCGTCATATAAGACGCATCTAATTTTATAGGATAAAAATCTAGAAAATAAAAATTCGGAACCAAATACAATGTAAAGTATAGGACAGTGATCTTTAACCTGTGGACCTTCAGATGTTGCAAAACTACAACTCCCAGCATGCCCGGACAGCCGTTGGCTGTCCGGGCATGCTGGGAGTTGTAGTTTTGCAACATCTGGAGGTCCGCAGGTTGAAGACCTCTGGTTTTGGAGGTAGTATTCACGTGTCCCATCGCTGTTGCCGCATCACCGCGGCGGTCCCGAACAGCCCGACTGAACAGCCGGGTTAGTGTTATTTTCGCTTCAGACATGGCGGTCAGCTTTGATCGGCGCGTCTGAAGGGTTAATACATGGCATCACCGCGATCGGTGACGTCCTGAATTAGCCGCGGGTTCCGGCCGTTTATGGCCGCAGGGACCGCCGCGATAGGACAAGTATTTGCCGTATAAGACGCACCAAATTTCCCCCCCCCCAGTTTTGGGAAAGAAAAAGTGCGTCTTATACGGCGAAAAATATGGTACGTTTTAAACTTTTTATTCCATTATGAATAAAGTTTCACTTGTTTGATTGAAATTCCAAGAAAAGAAACTGTGCAAAGTCAAAAACCGTATGGTGAAAACCAGATGGAACCGTACACACATACGGTTCTGTACTGTTCCGTACTGTTCCTATTGGCTCCCATGTTTAAAAAAAAAAAAGTATACGTTTCAATACGTTTTTACCCAGACCAAAAACCATGGTAGGCTACGGATTTGGGTATGGGAAAAAAAACTGACAAAACCTTACAGGATGCAAAACAAGCACAACCTGAGGCATCTTTTGGCATACAGTTTTCAATGGAGAGTCAATGTATGCGGTTTTTAATACGGTTCTGTACGGTTTTCAAATTCAAAACGTATACGGGATCTGTATTGCAAAAACGTGGTGTGAACTCATCCTAACACATCCAAAGCAGGTAATGTGGGCAGTGGTAAAGAATTTATAACTAATGAAGTCTGTTGAGGATGATTTACATTAAACCCACTCTACTAATCTGGCATTTTCATTGGACAAGCACTTTAATGTTGAAACATTACCATTAAAACATTACCATTTCATTTTTCCCCTTAAATCTAAATTCCCATTCTAATCAATTTCTCTTTTTTTTATCCCTATGTGGCTGTTCTGGGACTGAGAGCTGCCACCTAATGTTCTCCCATTGACGTAACCTGCAGTCGGTTACCATGATCAACATCACAGCACTGCTTGCATCTGCCCTTCCAATGCTGTTTAGTATAATAATACAGGTAATATAGATACAGGTAAGACTAAGGCCGTTGATTGCGGCCGAAACGCGTCACTTGTCATCGATTGGTGTTATGGCTGAATACATTTTCGTATTGCTTGACATCCGCGCTGGACATTCCTTGATCTTACCAATAATACAGGTAGCACCAGGAATACAACAGTGTCCGCTCACTTCTAACAGGACTGAAAAAGTACGGCTAGTAGGGCTCTGTCAGAATCTATTCATGAAAGAGAAAGAAACAAAAACTGGCCAGTCCGTTGCACAACAGACACCACCGGATCACATTGACTTTAAATGGGATCCATCTCGTGTCCGTTTATTTGCAGGAATCTAGTGGAACCAAAAACAGCTTGCAGTATTTGTTCTCTCTGTTCATGTCCCACTATTGGAACGGATCCTGCGAATGGAGCTCCAAGGCAGACGGGAAAACTTATGTAAAATAGTTGCAAAGCTCTAAGGGGGAGATTTATCAAAATCTGTCCAGAGGAAAATGAAAGAAGCCATCTGATTGGTTGCTATGGGCAACTCAGCAACTTTTCCTAATTTTCCACCCCACAAAAATCAGTAGAATAGGTTATCAGTGGTTTTTGCCTGAGGTTTGAATGTATGTATTATTATAATTTTATTTTATTTTTTTAAATAGACATTCATTGTTTTTAATTGATTATTCATGATTGACCTTAATCATTTGATCCTGACATGTCATCAATTTACTTCAGCAAATGAAATGTAATCTGAATAATCATTGTCTGAAGGAAATTGATGATGCTGATTATGGATTGTCTGCAGAAACAATGAATCACTATTTGACATGCAGGTCATCCAAAAGAATAATGAAACCACCAATACCTTTTAAATATGTTATATATACACACACTATGTATTTTTATATACACATATACACACACACACACACACACAAAATAGTGGAACAAACAAGCAGTAGATCCAGCACTATTCTTAGCAGCTTTATTGTAACACAGCACTCGGATAAAATCAGCCAACACATCAAAACGCGTTTCGAGCGCATGCGCTCGAAACGAGTTTGATGTGTTGGCTGATTTTATCCGAGTGCTGTGTTACAATAAAGCTGCTAAGAATAGTGCTGGATCTACTGCTTCTTTGTTCCACTATTGGGTGTTGGCTGGACACCGATCCGTGCACATTGGAGGGGTTTTGGTGAGCTGGACAAGTGTCTGTGAACACACACACACTATGTATTTTTATATACACATACACACTATGTATTGCCAAGCTGAACACATTGGTACCACACCAGGATTAGCAAGATGTTTAATGTGTACCTGCACCCTGTATCAAAAGTTAAGATAAAGATAAAGACAGGGCTAGAGATATATATATATATATATATATATATATATATATATATTATATATATATATATATATATATATATATATATATATATATATATATATATATATATAAACAAAAAGAATTATATACACACACACACACACACTTGTATATATATATATATATATATATATATATATATATATATATATATATATATACACACACACACACACAATTTACTATTTCCATTGACATTATGTATCAACTTATTCTAACGTTTTTTTTTTTTTACGTTAGGTTAAAAAGTCCCAATGATGAGACGGAGGGGAAAACTCCTTTAAAATAAAAAGGAAGAAAAAGCTAATTTTCTTCCATGTGAAGTAAAGTGCCCCAAAATACATTCAACAAGGAGTCAGAAAGAGATAATAAGGTCGCATGTTGTTGCCTACCCAGTGAGGGTTTGTCTGTTCTCTGATAAAAGTATGTCCTTGTTTCCATGGAGATGCAGCCTACTGTTAAAGCAAATAATAATCATTAAAGTGTACAAAGCAAATGCCTGATCTAAAATCCACATCCTAAGCCGATGCAAATAAGAACATCAGAAGTGGAAGACAGGGACATAAACAGATCCTCCGCTGTGGAGAATGTGGGTTTTATGTGCACGTGTTCAGAACCTTCATTTCAGAAATGTCAAATATAAAAGAAATTGTAAAAGGAGAAAAATGCCATCTCCACACAAGATCTAAAATGGATCTGACTTGTAAAGGTAGATCTCCCCTTACTGCTCAGTGACGACAGCTAAACTAATAGAGAAAAGTGGAGTGAGAAAAACAACCTATACAGTCAGGTCCATAAATATTGGGACATCAACACAATTCTAACATTTTTGGCTCTATACACCACCACAATGGATTTGAAATAAAACAAATAAGATTTGCTTTAACAGCAGATTGTTAGCTTTAATTTGAGGGTATTTACATCCAAATCAAGTGAACGGTGTAGGAATTACAACAGTTTGCATATGTGCCTCCCACTTGTTAAGGGACCAAAAGTAATGGGACAGAATAATCATAAATCAAACTTTCAATTTTTAATACTTGGTTGCAAATCCTTTGCAGTCAATTACAGCCTGAAGTCTGGAACGCATAGACTACACCAGACATTGCAGGGTTTCATCCCGGGTGATGCTCTGCCGCCTCTACTGCAACAGTCTTCAGTTCCTGCCTGTTCTTGGGGCATTTTCCCTTCAGTTTTGTCTTCAGAAAGTGAAATGCACAAATCGGATTCAGGTCAGGTGAGTGACTTGGTCATTGCATAACAATCCACTGATTTCCCTTATAAAACTCTGGTTGCTTTTGCAGTATGCTTTGAGTCATTGTCCATCTGCACTGTGAAGCGCCGTCCAATGAGTTCTGAAGCATTTTGCTGAATATGAGCAGATAATATTGCCCGAAACACTTCAGAATTCATCCTGCTGCTTTTGTCAGCAGTCACATCATCAATAAATACAAGAGAAGCAGTTCCATTGGCACCATTCATGCCCACTATGCCATGACACTACCACCACCACGCTTCACAGAGGAGGTGTATGCTCGGATCATGCACCTTTCCTTCTCCGTACTCTTCTCTTCCCATCACCCTGGTACAAGTTGATCTTGGTCTCATCTGTCCATAGGATGTTGTTCCAAAACGGTGAAGGCTTTTTTAGATGTCGTTTGGCAAACTCTAATCTGGCCTTCCTGTTTTTGAGGCTCATCAATGATTTCCATCTTGTGGTGAACCCTCTGTGCCCCTATCCTTTGGATAGTAAATAAGATGTCTAGGGGCGGATTGCCCCTTTAATACAAGTAGAATTTGCTCTGTAAGGGTAACTAGGGTTTAAGAAGTGAGGTAATGCCCTATGCATGGGTTAATTTGTGTTTTCATTTTTGCTGTCACCTAAAAGCTAAATAAAGCCATTTATTTTGGATTGCCATTAGCTTCTATGCTATTTATTTGGCACTCAGCACCACAAAACATATCTGTAGAGCCCAGGAAGCTGCTACCTTTTATGCTAAATAACCCCCAAGTGTCAAAATGTATACGGCTATTAAACTTTATAGCTAGTATTAATATTCATTCTTCCGGAGCTTAGTAATGCCTATGAATATTAGATGCCCTCTAGATCAGGAGATTATAGGAAGGATGCACTTGGTGGTATGAGAGACAAGATTC
Organism: Hyla sarda; assembly: GCF_029499605.1. Taxonomy (NCBI): domain Eukaryota; kingdom Metazoa; phylum Chordata; class Amphibia; order Anura; family Hylidae; genus Hyla; species Hyla sarda. Next base: position 316,589,755 of record NC_079193.1, read on the forward strand.
CTGGAAGTCTTTTACAGTCAATGTGCACCTTTGTGCATTTATTTGGTTATTAGTATTAATGCAATATGAATGGTACATATGGTAAAGAATGATCAGTGAAATAAGTATTTAATCCCCTCTAAATGATTCAGAGGTTCATTGGCAAACTTCAGACAGGCCTGCATATGTGATTTCCTGAGAAGGGGGACCTTGCGGGTGCCGCAGGATTTCAGTGCTTCACAGCATAGTGTGCTACCAATTGTTTTCTTGATGACTATGGTCTCAGCTGTCTTAAAGAGTACCTGTCACCAAACTAAACTCTTAATATATTGTTCTTTAGGTTATTATAAGACACTTTGCTATTTACTTGCTGTTAAAATTCTCAACCTTTATATGTTTTTAATGTGATTGAAAAAATGGCCACTAGGTGGCTCTGTTCTGTTCCCTGGGTAAGTCTAACAGTTTGATTTCCACCCGAATTTGCAGAAGTCCAAACACACGAAGTGCGTGTGGGGCATGGTGAGGCACAGCTCTCGCAGACTTCAGTGATGTCTCACCTGCTGGGGAACGCCCACTTTCTCCTGCTGGGGGCTCACACAATGTGAGCAAGGGGAAAGGTATGATGAAGAGCTTTTTAGAGCTCTGAAATCTTTTTTTAAGGGCAGGAGGGGTGTTAGGAGTAGTTAGGGAATATAATCTGAGTTAGTTTAGAAAATATGGTTTGATGACAGGTACTCTCTGGATATTAACAAGATACACCCCCCCCCCCCCCCCCCATGTATTTCTGTTTCCTCACTGTTTTCCTTGTCATTGAAACTATGAGGTGAGATTTTACAAGGAGCCCCTGACGAAGGGAGATGGACAATTTTTTTGTAAACCTCTCACCAAGTTGCTTGGCGATAGTCTAGCTCATTCCAGCCTTGTGCAGGTCTACAATCTTGTCCCTGACATAGAAACATAGATCTATGTTTGTAGGTCTACAATTATCGCTTCTCGGCCTTTGGCTAAGATCAAGTGTAGTACCTTTCCTGTTAGTTGGCGGTGTGGAAGACCACCAAGGCAGGATGGGGAACCACACAGTAGGACGGGTGTACCAGGGATGGCTGTATAGCACAGCAGTCATCCCCGATGAGACCTGTTCCCTGCTGGATCTGGCCTTAAGGTCCGGGTAGAGTGAAGGCCGAGGTGCACAAGTGCCCTGGGAGTGGTGACCCCAGGGTGCCGGAATTCACTTGGGATTGGCAACCCCACTTGAATGAAAGCACATAGCATGCACTTTTTCTCTCACTCTTCTGGGCACTCACCTTTAGTATCCCAGCCTTCCGGCTAGGATCGGGGAATTTTTATAGATCCGGTCGGATGTCCGGGCAGTATTACACACTGCGCACATCCACTTATTTTTTTTTTGTCACTGTGTCCACTTTTTGTGTTCGTTTGTTCTCTAGGATTTGGTAGGGTGCGGTAGCCCTTCTGGGTGTCCCTCGCCCCTCCTGCCGGACTAGGGGAGGTGTGAGTGGCCATTAGGTTCCTCACCTCCCTGCTATACCCCATGGCATCCTGTTTCGGCAGGATGCCAAACCAGTTTTACTGGTTCCTTGGTGACAACCTGGTTAACGCCTAGTTGTTTGCCGGGAACACTTTTGGTCCCTGAGTAGCTTCGGCGAAAGGGGACATCGTACCTGGAACCTTGCAGGTGCCTTTTGGCCCGGAGGCGAAGGGTTTTGTTTGTTGGGGGGCCTCTCTCCTTCCGGAGAAGAGCTTGCGATAGATTGCATCCTCGTGCATGTTTTTTTTGTGTTAACACTTGCACTTTTTACTTGCACTTGGGTGATTTGAGAGCACGTACCTCGGCTTTCAATAAATCTACAATTATGTCCCTAAATCCTTGGACAGCTCCTTGGTCTTGCCCATGGTGGAGAGTTTGGAATCGGATTAAAGGGGTACTCCCACCCTAGACATCTTATCCCCTATCCAAAGGGCGGAGTCCTGACGTCACGGACTTCCGTTCCGGGAGTCGCAACTCAGACCCTCCAGCGGTTCCGGTGAGAACACAGGTGGGTACCGCAAGCAATAATGCGAGGGTCCTCAGCGGTGGGACCCCCGTGATCAGACATCTTATCCCCTATCCTTTGGATAGGGGATAAGATGTCTAGGGTGGGAGTACCCCTTTAATTCTGTGAACTGGTGTCTTTTATATACTGAAACTGAGATTAGGAGCACTCCCTTTAAAAGAGTGCTCCTAATCTTAATTTGTTACCTGTATCACCTGGGAGCCATAAGGGATAACATTTATAAAACTTTTTGCAAATCAATTTATAACTTATTAGTAATACATTTTCTGGCTTTTTTTTTTTATTCGGTTTCTTACGGTTCAAATAAACCAACCATTAAAATTATTGACTGATCATTTCATTGTCAGGGACAAAACAAGCAAAAATCTAATAATTTTTCCTTCATTGTTTTGAGCAATACTATCAGACTCAGAAACAACCCTGGTAGCATTATAAAGATATTGAGGCAGTAAAAGTACGAAATTTCATTAAACATTGCGTCAAAGTAACTATAAGAGGTTATAAGATACATTACAAAGGAAATGTACTGCTGCAATGCATTTAATAAAAGGTATAAAATTGTGAGAGTGTTTTGGCAACCATATAAACCAAGAACTGAACGTCATCGCCATAACATGTAACAGAAGTGACATCAAGAAAATTGCATTCTCATTACATACAGGTAGGAAACATTCTTTAGTTTCAGCTCCCAGTGAACCATGACTTGCAGTAGCTGTCATTAGAATCTAATGTTGAAAGATGACTGCTTAAAGAAAATGGGAAGAAACCCATGAAAGGAGGTCATGAATCTGAAAAAGAACATTTTAATAGAGGAATCTCATATACATTCATTATAGTAGATGATAAAAGTCTGTGCGAGTCATTTAAGCAATTTCTACACTGATTGTTGGGCAGTAATGTAGGATCACAAAGCATATAACCCCTTACATGAACAACCATAGATACGGTATATATATATATATATACCCCAATCTGAAAGAAAGTACACACATGACTGATGGGGGAATAACTTGGCAATAGCATTTACTAGGGCGCCCATACATGAAATTTATTTTACTGATTGGCCGAGAACTGTAGGTGGTTTACAATGAATTGCCTGTTTTATCATCTGTTTTATGTCCATGTAGTAAGGACGAAAATTCTAGAAATCTATGATCTGCCTGCGCTTGTTGCATGATCGAAAGCTGCATTGTGAAACCATGACAATTTGCATTTCCCCCCGTGCAGAGTAAAGTACATGCATGTTTTGTCGCAGACCAAAAAGCGCTACATGTATAGGTGTTCTATGGGACTATTAAAAGGGGTACTCCGCTGCTCAGCTTTTGAAACAAACTGTTCCGAACGCTGGAGTCGGCATCGGGAGCTTGTGATGTCATAGCCTCGCCCCCTCAATGCAAGTCCCATAGACTTGCATTGAGGGGGCAGGGCTTGATGCCATGAGGGGGCTATGACGTCAAGAGCTGTGTAAAAGGGTCATGGGCACGAAATGACCAATTGACAAGGCTGCAGGAGAAATAGCCTGCAGCAACATTGCTGTAACACAGTTTTACCCAACATGTACCTCCAGCTGTTGAAAAACTACAACTCCAAGCATGCCTGGACAGTCATAGGATGTTTGGGTATGCTGGGAGTTGTAGTTTTGCAAGCTGCAGACACACAGTTGAAGGCAACACTGCTGTAAAACAAGAGTTGTCCAAACACTGTTCCTCCAACTATTCCAAAACTACAAGTCCCAGCATTACAGGACTGCCTAAGGATGACACACATGAATGATATAGGAAGATCTAAGGCTTGGGTCCCAGCATGTTTTTGCCACCAGGGGTGCCCCCAGATTAATAGCCCACATTCATGACTCACACAGAAATGACTCCACTTGCCTGAAATTCGCTGGTTTGGAGCGCGTTGACTCCCCAATATATGGCGGAGACCGTAGCAATCTGCTGTTACAAAGAGAAGCATGTGGGATCGCAAAGCTAGACGCAACTGGAAGTCTAGGTCTGAACGATCGCAACAAATTACTTCTCTTTCTAAATGAAGCTTAAGTTCTGCTCTTGATATATACATTGCATACTATTTTGTACGCGTTTTGCACTGTATCCCTTATTACCTTTTGTATTCCCATAGTTTAGTCACATGGTATTCTATTTGTTTGAGTGTTTCCATGACAACACTCCTGGCGTGTCTCACGTACTTAAATTAGGTGCGTGTGTCCACACCAGTGTATCGGCTTGTGGAAGCGCAAGAGGCGCGTGAAAATGCTACAGTCCAAAAGGTATATCCAGCTCACCCCTAGTAAGTTGCCACTCACGCGCTGCGGACCCAGCCCGGACTAGGCTGTAAGCATACGGTAAGAAGAAGATTGTCCAGCGCAGCAAAGGCTCAAATGCAGGTTATCTTTATTCTGACACGGCAGTACAGGTAAAATGAAAAGCAGTGACGCGTTTCGACCGGCGGTCGAAACGCGTCACTGCTGTTCATTTTACCTGTACTGCCGTGTCAGAATAAAGATAACCTGCATTTGAGCCTTTGCTGCGCTGGACAATCTTCTTACCGTGAGACAATGCTGTCCCGAGACCCCTATCCTCTCTACCCTGCCCGCTGGACATATGTTGATGCACCGTATCCTGCAATAAAGACCCCTGGATGGTGAGTGCTGGCTACTCTATTTCTTCATTGAACAGTCATCACTTTGTTTGGCATTGTGCACCGCCGCAACCTGGGGAGGTGCGTGAAGTCTGACCACTAATCCGAGTGACCAATGTGGAAGTTACTAGTAGTGGAGGCGCCGGTTCTATCATTTCTTATTGAACACTTGTATAGCACAGTGCCTCCTTATAGTTATTTTCCCTGCTCAGCAATGCTCCTGCCACCAACATTGATGGTAGCTGTTTGACATAAAAGGAATTATGTTGTAAGTCCCTGAGTGTCTGGGAGACTCGTTACTTTATCATATGAAGCTGCTATGGTCCCAGAGGTTGGCCCCTCACCAACCTTATTGTCCTGCTGTTCTTCCATGAAATAAAAAATCCTCCTTTTAGTACAGTACCATATTTTATCCTGGGTCTTTTTCAGCAGCACTGATGCAAACATTTTCTTCTTGTTGTCAAGTGAAGACGTAAATTTACATTTTACATGATTTCTATTTTTGATACCAGATTTAGGAGGTGACTAACATTTTGGTATGTGGGCGAGAAGAGAGATAACTGTTAGAAAAACATGGGAGTGAGTTAGGCTATTTTGCATACATCTGCCAACACACATTACAGCATCAAAATAATAATCTGCATAAGTATAAAAAGTAATGGAGGCTGCAGAGATGCGTGGCATATAGCTGAGCGCAGGCTAATTGCGATGGTGTATTCTCAGCACTGTGCGCGATCGCAGTTCTGTTATAGCAAACTCATTTGTAGTTTTGTATCTGTGAAATTCAATGATGCATGGGAAACAGGCAATTTAATGTAAATGACGCCACGATGGGGTACAAAGCATACCAACTGTGGAGACATTATGTCACCGAGAAAGGCATAAATAATGGAGCATTAAATCATTAAGCCGGGCCATTCTGCTTTTACAAGACAGATAATCAACTCCAATCAATACAGTAATATATTTTACATAATTGTAAAACATCTTTCACTTCCAATCGTAATACTATTTACCTAGAGCGGCAGCTTGTAAACACAGACCTAATGCAGAGGCATTGAGGATTATGGGCTGCTGATTGGATAGAATAACTGGCAGACATTTATGGACTCCAAACATTTTTGTTTCTTGGTTTTACAATTTGGGCTAATCCTAAAGTGGAGGCGTAAAGGCCGGTTTGGAGCATTCTCTAACTACTATTGGTGCCCTTTTCTGACAGATATCGGTCACAAAAATGAATCTACCGGTACCATGTTTTTAGTTTTTTTCAATTATTTGGGTGTGGTAGTTGAAAAGGTGTTCATGTGGAAAATGCCAATGGGAGCCAAGACCATGGCAGGGATTGATCTGTCATTTTATCTTAATTTCCTTTTAATTCAACCTCATTATCATTGAAAACTTAAACCTAAGGCCAACCATGAAAGATGGGGCTTCTGTTACAAAAGTTCTTGAATTTTTTTTTAGGGAGAAAACTGATCTAAGAGGTGTAGATCAGTGTTGCTTAGTCACCATTGCAGTAGATGCATGTTTATTTCTAACAGCAAGAGAACCAAGGCTATTTTCTTCAGATAACGTCCATGTGGGGACCATCCAAGAGCATACATACTGTAAAGGCAGATCACAGAGTTCCTAAAGGGCCCTTGGAGAGGGGGAACTCAGCCCAAGTTTGTCCCATTCCCCTCGATACTGGCAAAGGAAGGAAAACTTCGGGTATCAAAACCAGGCACCACATTGGGGACTCATTTTGATTACTGTAATGGGGGTCAACTTGGGTTCATGTATGGTACTGGATCCATCAATAGGGGCATATGCATATATATCATGTTCATAGAAAAGACCCAAATAACTCATCAACTAGTAAGAAACTATATAAAGGCTTAATAGAATCATTTACTCGTCTAGTTAGGGTGAACATTTAACTTGTTGCTATTCACAGTGAATACTCTGTCTTGCATGTCCAGCGAGAACTGTTTAGGTACAATTGTGTCATATTACGAAAATCTGAAGAGTACAAGATGACAAATAATTTATCTAAAGGCCTTTATTAGAAACTAGGCTTGAATAGGTTTGCCATTTAGAAGATCCAGGCACTAAGTGAGTCTTGTAAATTTACAATTGCCTTTCATGTCTTCCATGATTCTTCAACAGAATTACACCTACTTAACATTCCTTGGTGACAAGGTCACTCCGTGCCCATGTGACTCTCAGATTATACTGGTGACAATGAATCAAGGTAGAAACACATAGGTGTCAGTGATCCACGCAGACCTGGGAACATTCCTCTCCAGAACATTGTCATTTTCTCTTATTGAGATCTATATATTCTCCTCTCCCCAGAGAAATCTTGGCTCCTGCTGTCAGAACGCCCCAGTGTGATCAGCACGAGCTTAATCCCTCATTGAAAATATAAGTCGAGTGATGTCCAAGATGAATTATCATTCACTCCGACAACCACTGACACAAGACAAGGAGAAGAAAAATATTGGTAACAAAACCAACCTGCTGAAAAATGTATACTTTATAATAAAATAATGTAGGTAATACCTATGTAGTCCTGTACAAATGGCAATTCCTTGTTTTGTCTCAACACAAGGAAATGCCTGCACAGCCTGTCGACCTATGCTGGGTTAGCTTACAAAATGCCATTATAAACAGAATAAAAACAACTACTATAATAATTCTAGCATTGTTGTTTTTGTTCACCCAACTTGTAAAGAAATGTTAAAAAAAAGTTGTCAAAATTAGTACCAATAAAAACTAAGATTTATCTAGCAAGCCCTCATATGTCCATTGATAGAAAAAAATTATGACAAAATAAAAAAAAACACTATATAAATATTGGCTGTTAATGTACTATGATTTAGAATAAAGTAAACTAACATGTCATTTATACTGCACAATAAAAGCGGTTTAAAGGGAAAAAAATTTTATCAAATCAACGAGCGCCAGAAAGTTAAACAGATTTTAAAAAAATACTTCTATTTAAAAATCTTAATCCTTCCAGTACTTATTAGCTACTGTATACTAGAGGTATACTACAGAGAAATGTGTGTAGTTCTTTCCAGTCTGACCACAGTGCTCTCTGCTGACACTCTGTCCGTGTCAGGAACTGTCCAGTGCAGGAGAAGTTTTCTATGGGGATTTACTTCTACTCTAGACAGTTCCTGACACGGACAGAGGTGTCAGCAGAGAGCACTGTGGTAAGAATGGAAAGAACTTCACACATTTCTCTGTAGTATATCTGTAGTATACAGCAGCTGATAAGTAATGGAAGGCTTCAGATTTTGAAATAGATGTAATTTACAAATCTGTTTAACTTTCTGGAGCCAGTTGATTTGAAAACATTTGTTTTCCACTTGTTTCCACTGGAGTTCCCCTTTAATGTAAACCCAAAACATTGCAGAACTTTTGTCCTCTCCCCATCCACGCCCATTTCTCCTGCCCAAAAGCAATACATTTTAATACATTATATGTACCCTCAAAATGGTGCCAACATACATACAATTTGTCTCGAAAATTAAACCTCACACAACTATGTTGACAGAAAAAAAAATGAACTACAATTTATTTAGACCTTAAAGGGGTACTCCACCCCTAGACATCTTATCCCTTATCAAAAGGATAGGGGATAAGATGTTTGATCGCGGGGGTCCCACCACTGGGGACCCCTGCGATCTCTCCTGTAGCACCCCCGTTTCTCAGCTGCACAGAGTGAGAAAAGGCCACCAAGCCACCCTCCCATAGACTTGCATTAAGGGAACAGAGCATGACGTCACGAGGGGGCGGAGCCGTGACGTTACGATACTCCGTCCCCTGCATCGCCCATCATCAGGCACAGAGCGATCCTCGCTCTGTGCAGCTGAGAAACGGGGGTGCTGCAGGAGAGGTCGCAGGGGTCCCCAGCGGCAGGACCCCCGCGATCAGACATCTTATCCCCTATTCTTTGAACAGGGAATAAGATGTCTAGGGGCAGGGTACCCCTTTAAGGACATATAGAGGTTTAAACAAAAATGTAACTGTCTCCTAAGTGTAAGATTAAACCGCTTAACCTCTTTTTTTTTATTTCTATAAAGAGCCGTGGGGAGGCTGATGGACGGATATAACTATGACTGTGGTCATCACTGCGGTGACAAAAGGCTGACCTAGCTTATATAATGATTTAGAGTCATCTACGCGCCTCATAAATTATTGCACTATTTAAGCCCATACACACTCTGAAGAGGTGAACGTTCCAAACCTGCACATTTGCATACAGTAAAAAGCATTAATCAGCACTACAATAGCGTTCAGATGTCTTTTTAATCGGTTTCTGCCTTTCCATCAATGATTTAATAAAAGCTCACACGGCTTTAATATTCACCTTAACCAGCAGTACCACAGCTATTACCCAACTAAAATTACTCAACGGAGAAGCATTGTTCAGATGAAATGCTAAACCAACATACAGCACACGGGACTATGGCTATAGTCTGCTCCAGAGCAGAAGGTAGATTCCAAACTACTCCCTTTTATTATAATGAGAACACAGGAATTCAAAAATACAGCGCCTCAAAGAAGAAAAAGAACGTCACTTATCGGAATATGCAGTCCAGTCATCTTTTATTTCATCCAAGGTGCACTTACTATCAAGTCCACAGCATGAAGCCTGTCTGTATCTACATATATTGGTGAAATAAAAGATAGTTGGTTTGTAGGAATTGGTGAGTGCCATTTTTTCTTTCTGTAAAAGGACTTTATATTGTGCTGTGTTTTTAGTAAGCTAAGCATCACTAAAACATCTGATAGATTCTGGTCATTCGGAATTTAGATTGTACCTGGTTCAGCAGATTATATTTATATATTATATTTATAACCAAGCAGAGTCATCAACTGAATAAAATGAAAGAGAATCTGTTGACAGATTTGAACCATCAAAACTGCTGACAGCTCTATACAGAGGTTTGACAGGGCAGTGTAGTGATACCACCTTCTGTTTTGGTCACACAAATTGCATGGCAGAGAAAAACGTTGTTTGTTCTTCTAGATGCCGGTTTGGAAAGTGTCCAGGAAGCCGGCCCTTTCCATTAGATGTCCAGTATGCTCCATATTGAGAGCTCCCCCAGCCCCTCCTCTAAGCTATGATTGACAGCTCCAGCGGTCTCATGATTGGATCACTTTGGTTGCAAAGTCACTTGCGGTGATCCAGAGTGGAAAGCATCTAAGTAACTGGGTCTCTCACTATGGTGGATTTGAATCGTCCATGTATAAAGAGCCATTCAAGTCTGCCGTAGTTAAGACACACACTTCCTTTTTGTATTATCTTTAAAGTCAGTGGACATCAAGGTGCATGTCATATATAAGGGCCGTAAAAGAGAACACTTGATCCCGAAATTCCTTAAAACATCAGTTCTTTATTCCAAAACGATAAAAGTTGCAAGTTGAACACACATCACACCACCTGGCCGGTGACACACTCCCAATGGACACGTTTCGAGCGCATGCACTCGAAACACGTCCATTGGGAGTGTGTCACCGGCCAGGTGGTGCGATGTGTGTTAGTCTGGTGGTGTGATGAGCTCAAAACGCGTCCATTGGGAGTGTGTCACCGGCCAGGTGGTGTGATGTGTGAGTCTAGTGGTGTGATGCGATCGAAACGCGTCCATTGGGAGTGTGTCACCGGCCAGGTGGTGTGACGTGTGTTAGTCTGGTGGTGTGATGCGCTCGAAACGCGTCCATTGGGAGTGTGTCACCGGCCAGGTGGTGTGATGTGTGTTCGTCTTGCAACTTTTATCATTTTGGAATAAAAAAACGATGTTTTAAGGGATTGTTGGATCAAGTGTTTTCTCTTTTACTGTCACGTACCAAGCTAGGCCAGGCTAAAGATCCGTGCAAGACCAACGGGAGGTGAGCTGAAGATTTTTTTTCTTTGACACTTTCATAAATAGGGGCTGAAACTAACCGAGGATTGAACGGACAAAAAATAAAATAAAAAAAATCACATTATAATAGTCTCAAGGAAGTCATGGAGTGCAACCCCCTTCCCCAAAAAATTGGCAGGGGAGATGTACATAGAGCTCTAGATGCACATAGAGTTGTAAGCATCAGCATAATAATATGTGTGCCCCATTAGCCAGTGCGAAACTTATATTTTAAGATAGTTTTTCTCTCTCTCAAAACAAAAAATAAACCCTGCCCCATTGTACAATATACGTAAATTATTATTATTATTTTTTTTTTTTTTTTTTATTAAACCGAAATTCTCACAAAAAGGAAAAAACAACCTTAGATATGATGGCAAACTGTGGATTATCTTTCTTTTGTATGTTGTTAAACATTCCAAAAGACGTAATTGCACATAATCCCATCCAAATACCGTCTAGAGCTCTCACATCTCCATTACCTTGATATTTAACATTTTTAAGTTCCCCCCTTTTTCTTAAATTTAACCAGCAAGAGATATGCCCGGTTCCTACAGGATGCCATACTGTACACTTTACATAATAAAGCCTTGACTGTGGAAGAACTTAGAAATTCATTTTTCTGCCGTTCACATTACAAGCGTCTACATCCTCATGGCCAATGGACTACAGTTTTAGCACAACTTCTTTCCTTAATAAGTTATTATGTGAGGACATCACATAGATAAGTGCAGATTCATATTTATATATAACACTTTTCTTTGTTATACTTCTGTTTGTTATAAAACTAAAAAAAAAAAACTATTTGAAAACAAACAAATTACAAGCGTCTTAAAAGAAAGAAGATCGTGTTTCTCGCTGCAGCAAGTCTTCCAATCCTGACAGCAGAACCAAGATCTATATCGTTTCTCTTGTTTCAGGATTAAAAGACACTATCAGATAACAGATACAGAAAGAAAATGAATAAACCAGCCAGTCGCTGCCCAATGTTATATGATACACGCAAAATGATCAGCTGATTCCCAACAAAAGGAAAAACAATATTAGGCTTAACAAACATGTTCTGTTTTACAGAACATCAGGAATTTTATTACCGAGGTATACCGTATTTTTCGCCCTATAGGACGCACCGGCATATAAGACGCACCCAATTTTAAAGGTGCAAAATCTAGAAAAAAAAATTATTCTGCACCCAACAGTGATCTTCAACCTGCGGACCTCCAGCTGTTGCAAAACTACAACTCCCAGCATGCCCGGACAGCCGTTGGCTGTCCGGGCATGCTGGGAGTTGCAGTTTTGCAACATCTGGGGTCCGCAGGTTGAAGACCACTGGTATAGGAGGAAATACTCACGTGTCCCCTCTGCTCCGGACCCTCGTCACCTCTCCTCATCGCTGCCCTGAATGCCGCTCCATCGCTGTCGCCACGTCCCCTTGGTGTCCCCGACGCTCCGGACGTCTTCTTCCCCGGGATCCACACTCTCCGTCACAGTCATCACGTCATAGTCATCACGTCGCTATGCACGCCGCTCCTATTGGAAGATGGGACAGTATGCGCGACGATGTGACGATGTCGAAGGGGATGTCCATACAGGGGATCCCGGCAAGGAACAGACACCGAGGAGGCAGGTAAGGTCCCTCCCGGGGTCCTGTAAGCTGTTCGGGATGCCGCGATTTCACCACAGCGGTCCCGAACAGCCCAAACTGAGCAGCCGGGTTAGTTTCACTTTGGCATCAGACGCGGTGGTCAGCTTTGATCGGCACGTCTGAAGGGTTAATACAGGGCATCACCGTGATCGGTGATGTCTTGTATTAGCCGCAGGTCCCGGCCGTTGATGGCCGCAGGGACCGACCCGATAGGTGTGTATTCGTCGTATAAGATGCACCAACTTTTCCCCCCCAGTTTTGGGGAAGAAAAAGTGCGTCTTATACGGCAAAAAATACGGTAATCGTTATTGTTCTTACAAGATTCTCCCATAACTTTAACCTCTTCAGGACGCAGGGCGTATCCATACGCCCGTGGGAATTCCGGTCCCCACCGCTAGCCGGTTGGGGACCGGAGCCGGATGCCTGCTGAAATCGTTCAGCAGGCATCGCGGCATATCGCCCAGGGGGGTCATTATGCCCCCCCATGTCGGCGATGGCCGCAGATCGCTGGACAATTCAGCCCAGCGATCTGCGGCGATTCCGGGTCAATCGGGTCTCCAGTGACCCAGAATTACTGCCCCGAACAGCCATAGCCAGCAGGGGTGAGGGGGCACTGGTGCCACCTCACGATCTCCCTGATTCGTCGGCCGGTTTACCGGCCGACCAATCAGGGCACCTGCTGCGGGTGTCACTCCCGCAACCCACTCTGCCCCTCTTCCGGAGGACGTGAGCGGGTGCGGGAAGTTGACCCCGGGTGCTGGGGACCCCGACCCCCAGCGTCCCTGTTGGGATCGGGGCCCCAGGAGCGGCGGCGGCAGTGAGCGACTGACCTGTGTGCGGCAGGGTGGAGCAGGCCGTCGGTGACTGCTGAGAGTTGTAGTTTTGCAACAGCTGAAGGCACACTGGTTGTGAAACTCAGTTTTTTTGACCTAACTCAGTGTTTCACGACCGGTGTGCCTCCAGCTGTTGCAAATTACAACTCCCAGCATGCACCGTTAATGCTGGGAGTTGTAGTTTTGCAACAGATTGAGGCACACTGGTTGTGAAACACTGTTTCCAAAACGGAGCCTCCAGCTGTTGCAAAACAAGTACTCCCAGTATTACCAGACAGCCACTGACTGTCCAGGCATGCTGGGAGTTTTACAACAGCTGGAGGCACCCTGTTTGGGAATCACTGGCGTAGAATACCCCTATGTCCACCCCTATGCAAGTCCCTAATTTAGGCCTCAAATGGGCATGGCGCTGTCACTTTGGAGCCCTGTCGTATTTCAAGGCAACAGTTTAGGGTCACATATGGTGGATCGCCGTACTCGTGAGAAATTGTGTTACAAATTTTTGGGGGTATTTTCTGCTTTTACCCTTTTTAAAAATGTAAAATTTTTGGGAAAACAAGCATTTTAGGTAAAAAATTTTTTTTTTTTTTTACATATGCAAAAGTTGTGAAACACCTGTGGGTTATAAAAGGTTCACTTAACCCCTTGTTACGTTCCCCGAGGGGTCTAGTTTCCAAAATAGTATGCCATGTGTTTTATTTTTATTTTTTTGCTGTTCTGGCACCATAGGGGCTTCCTAAATGCGGCATACTCCCAGAACAAAATTTGCTTCCAAAAAGCCAAATGTGACTACTCCTCTTCTGAGACCTGTAGTGCGCCAGCAGAGCACTTTTCACCCCCATATGGAGAATCAGGAGAAATTGGGCTTCAAATTTCGGGGGGTATTTTCTGCTATTACCCTTTTTAAAAATGTAAAATTTTTGGGAAAACAGGCATTTTAGGTAAAAATTTTTTTTTTTTTTTTACATTTGCAAAAGTCATGAAACACCTGTGGGGTATTAAGGCTCACTTTATCCCATGTTACATTTCCTGAGGGGTCTAGTTTCCAAAATGGTATGCCATGTGTTTGTTTGTTTTTTTGCTGTTTTGACACCCTAGGGGCTTCCTAAAGGTGACATGCCCCCCAAAAACCATTTCAGAAAAATGTTCTCTCCAAAATCCCCTTGTCGCTCCTTCCCTTCTGAGCCCTTTACTGCGCCCGCCGAACACTTTACATAGACATATGAGGTATGTGCTTACTCGAGAGAAATTGGGCTACAAATAGAAGTAAACATTTTCTCCTTTTACCACTTGCAAAAATTCTAAAATTGGGTCTACATGAACATGCGAGTGTAAAAAATGAAGATTTAGAATTTTCTCCTTCACTTTGCTGCTATTCCTGTGAAACACCTAAAGGGTTAAAACACTGACTGAATGTCATTTTGAATACTTTGGGGGGTGTAGTTTTTATAATGGGGTCTTTTATGGGGTATTTCTAATATGAAGACCCTTCAAATCCACTTCAAAACTGAACTGGTCCCTGAAAAATATCGAGTTTGAAAATTTTGTGAAAAATTGGAAAATTGCTGCTGAACTTTGAAGCCCTCTGGTGTCTTCCAAAAGTAAAAACTCATAAATTTTATGATGCAAACATAAAGTAGACATATTGTATATGTGAACCAAAAAAAAAAATTATTTGGAATATCCATTTTCCTTACAAGCAGAGAGCTTCAAAGTTAGAAAAATGCAAAATTTTCATTTTTTTTCATCAAATTTTGGGATTTTTCACTAAGAAAGGATGCAAGTTACTATAAAATTTTACCACTATGTTAAAGTAGAATATGTCACAAAAAAACAATCTCGGAATCAGAATGATAACTAAAAGCTTTCCAGACTTATTAATGTTTAAAGTGACAGTAGTCAGAATTGCAAAAAATGGCCGAGTCCTTCACAGTCAATTACAGAAGTGTGATTGACTTGGAGTTACATTGTGTTGTTTAAGTGTTCCCTTTATTTTTTGAGCAGTGTATAATGCAGTAACGTGTGACTGATATGTAGCGAGCTCTTTTTGTGATGACCAGTAGAAATTATAGATACAGAACTCTTACTACACTTGAGGCAGGCGGATTGCAGTTCAATGCCAAGAGTATGATACGGATCTATATACAGCATAGAAACTTCAAGTGTCTGAAATAGAGCTTCTTTAAATGGGCACGGTCAGATACAAAAACGTTTGATGTTGTAAAGCATGCAAAAACCAATAGAAATTTTTCAGTATTTCAAACTGAAAAGACCAGTCAAACAACTGCCCCCGTGCCTGCTTGGACACATACTAGTCCTGCTGTGTCCATGCATCATCACCTATGTCATGGACACACTTCCTTGATTGACAGCTGCGAGCACAGGGCTCAGAGCTGGAGGAAAAATCCTCCCACTGTCATCTTGTGTCCCGCTACTGTCAGTGAGGACAAGCTGGGAGTTGTAGTCTTGCTAATGCTAGGGGAGATGTGAGCAGACAGCATACTGAGGGACGGGGCAGAGACCTGCACAGTGAGGACACGCCCCTCACTTTGAGAGGAATTCAGACTAGCGAGATAAATTAAAAGTGTAATAAAAAAAATAAAGGACACATAAAAATTAGATGTACATGGTCAGGATTAGGTACTGAGTGATGTATTAAAAAAAAAAAAATATTTTGTTGGATCCGACGGGTACACTAAGATTTGTACACGTTTTAGATCTTCAATACTATAAGCAGTCGGGTTACACTCTTGGGTATAGTGGTGCATTGGCTACCTGATCATCAATACAAAGAGTACCATAGGTGTCCGCCTGCCTTACATATGTAAATAGGTTGTAGATTTTAGGTAATTGCAAAAAATATATATATGTATAATAATAATTTCGTAGTACATTACCATTGGGAACACTCGCTGAAAATGAGCCATGAAAACTACTGACAGCCATATATAGAGGTCAGGGATAGGAGTGGAACAATACCTGATTGTTTAATCTTTCTGGAGGCGGTTCTTCTCAGGTGCCGAAACACTCTGCATTAAGAGCTTCACTGCCCCTCCTCTCAGCTATCACTGATCTGCCAATCATAACTAAAAGGAGGGGAGAGGAAACAATACAGGAAGCTCTGTGCAACGAACAAGAAAAGCCCGCCTCCAAGACACTTGTGCAAGGAGGGGGGAGGAGTGCAGCTGTGACCATTAACTATTGTGAATGGTGGCTCCTGTATTATCTGAAAATACTTTTCTACAGAACAGAAAGTGTAAGTGTTTTATTGGGCTTCATGGTCACAGTGAAAACTCGATATTTCAGGATGGTTTATCATCATAACTAGTAAAATGAAAAAATTTGAAAAATCTAAAGATTAAAGGAAAAAAAATGTTCAACATGAAAATATATGATTTAAACAAAAACATTTTCTGTCAACATTCCTTTTAAGAAGGGCATGCGCAATAGATTATGATTGCTCAGTCAACAACAGGTAAATTTGTTTTCATACGGTAGGTGTTATAGACATGAAGATAATTTTACTTCAGATTAGTGGTTAGACAATTAATCTAAGAACTGGTGGTGAAAAGACAAGACATTTCTCACCAATGAAAACCTGCTTTTTTAATCATGTACATTAAAGTTGTGGGCAGGGAGTATGAAGCGGGCTCAAGATAGGGGATAAGTATTTGATCGCGGGGGTCCAACCTCTGGAACCCCCCACAATCTCCCGAACGGGCCCCAGCATTGCCGTGCTGTGGCTAATGCACATAGCGTCGACCTCACTCCACGCCCCATCTCCATACAGCTCTATGGGGGAGGCGGGAATCCACGAATGCAGCCTCCCCCATAGAGATACATGGAGGAGGTGTGGCACCAAGCCGTGGCACCATGCAGGAGCTCACGTGGGGGGGGGGGGGGGGGTCCCAGCGTTTGGACCCCCCACAATCAGACACTTATCCCCTATCCTGTGGATAGGGGATAAGTGTTTTGGGCTGCAGATGACCTTTAAGGGCAAATTAAAAGGTGACCGAGACCAGAGATAGCTAAGATAACAGCTGTTTAAATAACAGATTGCAGCAGCAAAAAGTGCATCTTTTTGGACATATCACCTGCAAAATAAAATGAAATAAGTAGTAATACAGAAGTTGTATATGTACCCTTATATAATGATGATGCTTACAGCTTTCCATGCATACTGGAAAACAAAAGGATTATAGGTCTCCAATTATGGGGATGCAAAGTCAGTTTGCATCCCCAAGTAGTAAACCAAAAACTCCATATACAGTGGGGCAAAAAATTATTTAGTCAGCAAGAGTAATAACTCATGGATGCTTTCACTTATTAATTTGATTCCAAGACAGTTTTTTAGTGACATATTGTACTTTAACAGTGGTCAATTTTTGTCAATATTTGGAAATTTAGCTTTTTTCTAACTTTGAAGCTCTCTGCTTGTAAGGAAAATAAACATACCAAATACATTATATATTGATTCACATATACAATATGTCTACTTTATGTTGGCATCATAAATTTGAGATGTTTTTACTTTTGGAAGACATCAGAGGGCTTCAAAGTTCAGCAGCAATTTTCCACAAAATTTTCAAAATCGGAATTTTTCAGGGACCAGTTCAGTTTTGAAGTGGATTTGAGGGGCCTTCATATTAGAAATACCCCATAAATGACCCCATTATAAAAACTGTACCCCCCCAAAGTATTCAAAATGATATTCATAAAGTTTGTTAACCATTTACCCTTTAACTGTTTCACAGGAAAAGCAGCAAAGTGAAAGAGAAAATTCTAAATCTCCATTTTTTACACTATCATGTTCTTGTAGACCCAGTTTTTGCATTTTTTACAAAGGGGTAAAAGGAGGGGGGGAAAAGAAAATGTGTAACCCAATTTCTCTCGAGTAAGGAAATGCAAACACTTGGCATACTATTTTGGAAACTACACCCCTCATGGCAAGTAACAAGGGGTACAGTGAGCCTTAACATCCCACAGGTGTTTGACGACTTTTCGGTAAAGCCGGGTGTGTAAAGGAATTTTTTTTTCACTAAAATGCATTTTCCCCATATTTACCATTTTAATAGGAGAAAATGCCCCCCAAAAGTCTTAACCCCATTTCTTCTGAGTATGGAAATATCTCATGAGTGGATGTAAAGTGCTCTGCGGGCAAACTACAATGCTCAGAAGAGAAGTCACGTTGGGCTTTTGGAGAAACAATTTGTTTGGAATGGAAGGCCATGTGCGTTTACAAAGCCCCCCGTTGTGCCAGAACAGTGGACTCCCCCCCCCCCCCCCCCCCCCCCCCCCCCCCCCACGTGACCCTACTTGGAAACTACACCGCTCACCGGAATGTAATAAGGGGTGCTCCTTCTCTTCTGAGCCCTGTAGTGCACCACAGAGCACTTTACATCCACATATGGGGCATTTCCATACTCCGAAGAAATGGTATTACATATTTTGGGAGGCTTTTTCTCCTATTACACTTTGTGAAAATCTAAAATTTGGGCTAAAACCAGCATTTTAGAGAAAAAAAAAATAAAAATCATTTTCACATCCAACTTTAAGAAAATTATTCAAACACCTGTGGGGTGTTAAGCTCAATGTACCTTTTTTTTTTTTTACTGCTGTAATGATCAGGCACCCCTGTGCAAATCATCTCAAATGTACATGGCGCTCTCACTCCTGAGCCTTGTTGAGTGCCCACAGAGCATTTTACGTCAACATATGGGTATTTCAAATTTTGGGGTCTTTTTATCCTTTTACCTCTTGTGAAAATGAAAAGTATGGCGCAACACCAGCATGTTAGTGTACAACATTTTATTTTTTTTACAACAACATGCTGGAGTAGACCCCAACTTTACCTTTTTTATTGGGGGGTAAAAGGAGAAAAAGACCCCCAAAATGTGTTAGGCAATTTCTCCCAAGTACAGAAGTACCCAATATGTGTCCCTAAACTTTTGCTTTTGAAATACGACAGGGCTCCGAAGATTAGGGATTTGCATAGGGTCCGACCCGGATGCTAGAATTACGCTTGCCTCCGATACCAAAATTACCCTACGGCAGTGCCTCCAGCTGGTGCAAAACTCCCATCATGCCTGGACAGTCAATGGCTGTTCGGCAACACTGGGAGTTGTTGTTTTGAGGCTCCGTTTTGGAAACAGTGCCATACCAGACGTTTTTCATTTTTATTTGGAGGGTAACTCTATAGGGGTTTATGTATATGTAGTGTTTTACCCTTTATTTTGTGTAGGTGTAGTGTAGTGTTTTTAGGGTACATTCACACAGGTGGGGGTTCACAGCGATTTTCCCGCTGGGAGTTTGAGCTGCAGCGGAAAATTTTCTGCATCTCAAACTTGCAGCGAGAAACTTACTGTAAATCCCTGCCCGTGTGAATGTACCCTGTACCCTGGGGGTAAACCTCCAGCTGTTGCAAAACTACAACTCCCAGCATGTACGTTCTATCAGTGCATGCTGGGAGTTGTAATTTGCAACAACTGGAGGCACACTGGTTGCGAAATACTGAGTTAGGTAACAAACTCTGTTTGCAACAAGTGTGCCTTCAGCTGTTGCAACTACTACAACTGTCAGCATGCATGGGAAGCCAACGGGCATGATGGGACTTTTAGTTATGCAACAGCTGGAGGCACACTACTGCAACTCCCAGCATAACCTTTGGTAGTTTGTGCATGCTGGGGGTTGTAATTATGCAACACCTGGAGGCACACTTTCATAGAAAA
Organism: Hyla sarda; assembly: GCF_029499605.1. Lineage (NCBI taxonomy): Eukaryota > Metazoa > Chordata > Amphibia > Anura > Hylidae > Hyla > Hyla sarda. The sequence continues at coordinate 316,609,552 of NC_079193.1, forward strand.
AATGTGTCTCCAGCTGTTGCAAGACTACAACCTCCAGCATGCCCAAACTACCAAAGGGCATGTTGGGAGTTATAGTTGTGCCTTCTGCTCTTGCATAACAACAACTCCCAGCATGCCCTTTTTTGCATGCTGGGAGCTGATGCTAAGCAACAGCAGTAGGCCAGCCTTACCACTTGCTGCGTGATCATCCTACAGCCTGCCGCCGCTGTCTCCGCTCCTGGGGCCCCGATCCCACTGCCGATGGTGGGGATCAGGGGCCCCCACTCTGGTACGGACTTCATGGTACCAGCTCTCGCCCTACGGAATAAAGGGGGTGCAGGTGCCGTTACGAACACCCCCACAGCAGGAGCCCTGATTCGTTGGCCGGTAACGGCTGACGAATCATGACGACCAGTGCCACCTCACTACTGCTGCTAAAGGGTGATAGGTGCCATCTTGGACAGCACCTATCACCCTTTTTTGTCCGGTTGACACAGAATCACCGCAAATCGTCAATCTCAGGAACCAGGGGTTTGCACGAGGTGCCTACTGAATGATTTCAGCAGGCATCCTGGTCCAGTCCCCGCCTGGTGAACGGTGGGGAACGGAATTCCCACAGGCATACAGTTATGCCCTTGGTCCTTAAGGGGTTAAAAAGATGAGGTGCCTGTAATTTTCATCACAGGTATACCCTCAACTATGAGAGACAGAATGAGAAAAAAAAATCCATAAAATCATATTGTCTGATTGTTAAAAGAATTTATTTGCAAATAATGGTGGAAAATAAGTATTTGGTCACCTACAAACAAGCAAGTTTGTGGCTCTCACAGACCTGTAACTTCTTCTTTAAGAGTTTCCTCTGTCCTCCACTTGTCACCTTATCAGTATAAAAGACACCTGTCCACAACCTCAAACAGTCACACTCCAAACTCCACTATGGCCAAGAACAAAGAGCTGTCGAAGTAATTGGGCTGACCAACAGGATAAAGTTAAAGGGGTATAACAGGGAGATAAACTTATCCCCTATCCGAAAGGTAAGTGTCTCATAGCTGGGGGGGGGTCTGAGCGATGGAAACCCGCAGGATCTCCTCTACGGGGCCCCACTCTCGCAGCTATACTTACCAGTCCCCGAAGTGATGCATTTCCACCTTCCAATATATGCACTAATTGCCGGGATCTCAGCGATCAGACATTTTTCCCGTACCCTATGGATAGGAGATAAGTTAATTTCCCTGGAATGGACCTTACAAGAGTACCTCTCATGATCTGGTTACATTTTAGAATCCTCCCAGTTTACTGCCCCCGTCATGATAGACCACCCCCTGCCTTTATTTTTATTATTTTTTAGTTTTCTACCTTGATATTGCTCTGTATTTTCTGCTCAGTTTCAGTCAGATTCACAGACTGGGAAGGGGCAATAACTGGCAGGCGTAACATCATCTGAAGCCATACAGGGGAGAACTTCCTCCCTCACTCTGCTACACACAGCCCAGAGCAGTTCAGTGTGTGATATGAGTTATGATTGGCTAAAGCTGCACACACACCCCCCTCAGCACTCCAGACTGCATTTCCTGATTTTGGACTAATGCCAGGCCAGCAGGAGTCCAAAGTCTGTGCAAAAGATAAGGGGAAATGTGCTCTGGACAAGTAGGGAGACACCTAGTGGCAGCTTTTTTTTTTTTTTTAAACACAAAACATAGATCACTTCATTTTTTTTTTTTTTTTTTTTTTTTTTTAAACAAAGTACATTAGAAAGATTTTTATTTACCATATGGAGTGCAAGAGCATGAACTAGTTTTAATGACAGTGCCCATTTGAAAGGGGTACTCCGCAGCTGCGGATGCCCACGATCTCTGGGCCGACAGCGGCGGTGTACGGAACATGGAAGCTTGCAGCTTCCGCATTTGTGATGTCACGCCACACCTCCTCCATTCATGTCTATGGGAGAAGGCATGGCTGCTAGTACACAGACGAGAATGACTGGCTGGAGGGGGCGCAGTGGCTGGCATCGCCAGTCATCGGCCACGGAGCAGAGTTCACTGTGTGCTCCAAATGACAGGGGTGCCGCAGCGGAGATCTCGGGGGTCCCCAGCAGCAGAACCACCGCGAATAGACCTTTTATCCCCTTTTTTTGGATAGGGGATAAGATGATTTCCACCAGAGCACCTCTTTAAAATAGCAAAAAAACACCCTGTAAAGGCAATTCATTAAAACTCATTAAGCTTTCAATAGACAAATTTCTCCCAACCTTATACCTATCCGTTTCAAACTGCAGGATCCAAGGAACTTATAAGTCAGCTGTGGCAGTCATCCTTTCAAGAGTGAGATTATCTTGTCTCATACCTCTCTGCTGCCTCCGCAGATAAACTCTTATAGACCAGAAAGCCTTGATTTCAAAGCAAACCTCTATAATAATGGAGACTTTATATCCTGAGGCTTACATATCATTACTGCACTGGCTGGAGCTCAGGATAAAATTACAATTATCCTTGATACAAGGAGGTCAATAAACTCTAAAGGATTCAGAAACTTTCAATCTAAAATCATTAGGTACAAATGTAATAGTTTACTACTGTAATGGACAGGAAAATTATCAGCATCCAACAAAACCTAGTGTATCTAAGTCACCTAATTGATATACAACACCGTGGCCTACACTGCTATCCTGCCCCCACCAAGCCTTGCTGATATTCCATCCTTTAGGTTATTTTTTTTTTTTCAAGTGATGGGGACAACTCATGTGCAGTCTTCTATGCAGCAATTGGTCACCATCAACTTTGCCCCAGAGGGAACATGGACAACTTTAGCCTGACGGTCTGGGTAGGTAAAATGTTGGTCTTCCAGATGCTTTCAAAATGAAAACCTGAGAGCCCCTGAATTCACCTTCTTTGTCCCTTTTCCGTCAGAAATGAGCAGCTCATGTGTTTCTTGGGTACATCATGAACCTTGTCATGGGGTTCTTTTCTTGTTGACCTTAAAAATCTCACGGGGTTAAATATTTTAACACAAGACTAATATTTAATATTGTAACACAAGACTATTGAAGATATAGACGACCTGATGGTCTGCAGTATTGGCATAACCCATGTGCTTGAACTAAGCCATCTACCTGACCTGTGTCTATGTTGGCATTAGATGACCTACTGCACTCCTATACTTATTTGTTATTCTGTTTGGCAGTCACTTTACCTGTTCATTCTGGTTAAAGTCCCATGATGGCCAAAGCATGGTGGGTCTCAGGGCTGTAAAGACACCTAAACAGCTTCAGGATATGGTTTTAAAAAGAGGTTCCTCTTCTAAAATGAGAAAACAAATGACAAGTGACATGACAATGTTGGTAGCTGCAGGAAACGCTCAGTGGCACAGGACACTTGAGAGTAGCAGAACAAACTGGTTACAAATCATTCTGGGAGATCCTTGTACTGAGGCCAGGACCAGAACAGGAGATGCTCCAACAGGTCCACTAGTCAAGCTGTACCCAAAGTGAGGGTCTTTTGCCATCCTACAGTGCCACAGGAACTTTACAAAAGTTCAATTTATCTTGCAACTCAAAGATCAATGCTTAATCCTTCCCTTCACACAGGAGGAGATTCTATTCTTACTCACTTCACCAATTCTTCACAGAGCCCAGAGGGCTTGTCGCTGTCCTTCAGCACTACACCTGCCTATATATTTTCTGTGTGTTTAATACACCTGTCTATATTGATATTCAGGTCTCTCTAGATAACAAGGCAGCCAGTCTTTGGTGGTTTTAGGGTAGACAATGCTTCACTATTTATTGACTCTTACTTTTGTATCTCCCTGCTTTGCTCCCTCCTATACATCAATGAACTCAGCAGTGGCAGCTAAATCATGAGAGAGAAATTAGAGAAAGAAAATAAATGTGCGCTCCTAGTGTAGAGGTATTAGGTAAGCAAGAGCCCCTGTCTGGGTTAAAATCTGCTTACCGGAAAAAGTTGCACTGCGGACGCAACACCGTGAATAGCACGTAAGATCACAATGGAGACTGAGGTCAGCTGGCCGAGGCGTCCTTCTCAAGTGGCTCTGGGTCACTTCAGTGTTGAATAAACATCGATTGGATAGGCATCCGAAAAATAGGAAAAATAGGAAGAATGACAGTCCAGACCATGCAGAATGGATACAGAAACAGTCACTTTATTGGTGCAACAACAAGTTTCGAGTCCAAGCAGGACTTTTCGTCACTATGCCCATTTTGATTGGTCGGTTCTTCCGACCATTGACACGTTTCACAGATCTGGACTGTCTGTACATTGTATGTTGAGTCTGGTTTCAACTTACGATGGTCCAGAAAAGACCATTGTATGTTGAAACTATTGTATGTTGAGGCCATTGTAAGTTGAGGGATCACTGTACTAGGGAACATTTGGAGGGTCACATACTCTTTACAACACTCTACATTGGATAGAAGATATGTAGAGCAAATAGAATACAAAGCTAGTGCGTAAATAGCCTTAGTATGAAGCACATCATGAATAGGCCTTGACCCTAAACGCAAAACCCTAACATCTACATACTATTACCCATTTAAATAGAAACCACATAAAAAAAAATATGCATAATATAGCTACACATGTACCAGGCATAACACGAGTTTTGCTATTCTGCCGTGTGTCCTAGGTACACAATCCATCTGGATGGCATCCTCATTGCTCTTCCTTCAGGCTAAGAGCCTGTAACATAATGAAAAGAGATTGAGGGTTTAAAGATTTTCCGCCTCTACAGGAAGTGCGGCCCTATCTGGTCTCCATCGTAAGGTACTTTATGTATCGGTGACTGCGGAGTGTCAGCTCTTTAGAAGATGAGGAATGTAATTAATCTTTCCATCAGAAGAAAACTGCTGCCCCCTCCACTTATTTATTTAGTTTCCATCGAATATGTCGGGCAGTGGAGATGGGAGGATTTATTGGGCACATCAAGAGGGACATTTTTCTCATCTATCTGAGCCTCGGGCATCTGTCCAGACCTGCCATGACACGAGGTGAAAGCTGTGCCCGGAGGATGGTTCATTCTTGACAAGAGCTGAGAAGCTGCACAACAAGGGTGGAGAAGTGATAACCCCATCGTGTTGTATCTCCTCAGTGACTCCTCTTTCTGTAATGTGACATCCAAGAACCATGGAAGAGAAAGTAGAATTCATTATTGGGATTATTTTAAACAAAACCCTATTACTAAACCAAACGTCTGGACCATAATCCTAAAATGTATAAACTTGATGGTAGAGATTTCTTAGTGTACCCTAACAGTATTTTGTAGAGATAAGCTTTTGGGAGGACTCCCTAAAGCTTGTCTCTGCAAAATACTGAGAGAGAGTGTGAGAGAGAGTGTGAGAGAGAGTGTGAGAGAGAGTGTGAGAGAGAGTGTGAGAGAGAGTGTGAGAGAGAGTGTGAGAGAGAGTGTGAGAGAGAGTGAGAGAGAGAGAGAGAGAGAGAGAGAGAGAGAATGTCTGCCCATTATTATATACTAAGAACATATAAAAGAATAACAAAGCATACAAAAGCATAGAAGAGGTTTGCTAAGGGGATTATCTTCTAAACTGGGCGGTTCCCGAGACACGTGTCATCGGAGAGCACTTAGACAGAAAAGAACAACTCAACTTCAGAAGCTCATAAGTACTGAAAGGATTAATATTTTTTAATAGAAGTAATTTACAAATCTGTTTAACTTTCTGGAGCCAGTTGATATATAACAAAAAGTTTTTTTCCTGGATAACCCCTTTAAACATAGCAGTGGAACAGATGAAACAAAGTTCCACAGCGGGGAGCGCCCCTCCCATAGACTTGCATTGAGGGGGCGGAGCGTGACATCACACGGGGGCGGAGTCATGATGTCACAATACTCTGGCCCCGTAGTCGTGACCCTTCATACACAGAGCATTCATCGCTCTGTGCAGCGGACACAGGTGGGTGCTGCATGCAAGATTGCAGGGGTCCCCAGCGGCTTTGGATAGGAGATAAGATGTCTTAGGACCGGAGTACCGCTTTAAATAAATGAATTAGGTGCACATGTGGTAGCCCTTGTGGGGTGTATGGTAGTTGGGGTGTTTCGGTAAATGAGGAGTTAATGTTAACCCTATAGTTCGTGACGCCAGGTTGAGGGCTAGTATGCTGAGGTAATTCTCTGGCCTATCGCCGCCCTTCCCAGTAACGATAGGTGCATATACAAAATGACTGAAGGTCCACAGGGAACTTGAACAAACTTTACTGAAAGGCTTGCGGTACATCCAATGCACAATAACAGACTCAGGAATACAGTCTCTATATAGTGCAATGACTGACAGTTGTTGCAGACCTTGACTTTTAGATACAGTCTCTGAATTTAGGGTAATATTTGCAGATCCATCCGGATTTAGGGGATAGATAAGGTCCGGTGATCATGCAGAGTGCTTAGGGATTGATACACTCTCAATTTAGAATCGATCAGCCGTTGCCGCAAGGCTCAGGCCTAACTCACTGCGGGATATAGCTGTACAGGTCCTTCCTCGTCAGGAGCGCAGGAGCAAAAGAGAAAGAACAATGGCCGCCGCTCCCTTATATGGGCAGGGCCGTTTTGGATTGGTCCCAGTAACTGTCACTCACAGTTACAAGGAGTGATGGGTAGAATACGTCACAGGGACCTCCAATGGTCCTCAAGCAAAAACCATAGAGTTTGCCTGATCACGTGACCCGCAGGTCCTACTACGCTGTATACAGGTAATTAACTATTTATAGACATTTATACAATCATATTTACATGTATCCTAAATAAACCATTAGCTCAATAACTATCTAGATGAGAGGTGACCAGGGGTGAACTAGACAATGGGGACCCCGACTCTGGCTAAGGGGACCCACATACGCAGGTACCGGATAGGATACGGTACCGGGACACCACACACACATTGACTTCAGAGCGTCCTCTACAATAATGATACACAGTTGTATCCATGGACAGAGACAAACAGCCGGACGCAGGGCCAGATACAACTAATAAAAGTAGCAAGGAAGGAAAGTAACACGTAGCGACTCACCACTTCTGTAGAATCTTGTTTAATAGTGCTGGTAAGCGTACAGCTGGCACAAAACAACGGGAACGGGTGTGCAGGGAGGGCTAGACGTGGCGGGGGGAGCTCGAGACAATGGATCCTATTTCGCGTCCAGTGACGCTTCTTCCGGAGGACCGGAAGAAGCGTCACTGGACGCGAAATAGGATCAATTGTCTCGAGCTCCCCCCGCCACGTCTAGCCCTCCCTGCACACCCGTTCCCGTTGTTTTGTGCCAGCTGTACGCTTACCAGCACTATTAAACAAGATTCTACAGAAGTGGTGAGTCGCTACGTGTTACTTTCCTTCCTTGCTACATACGTATACGCTTGCTTTCCATGCACGTTTAGCACCACACTTCACCAGTCAGGAACGGATAGGTCCCATCACCTTGCCACAGTACGGAGAGCCATCAGTCAGCTGTGCCAGGTCTTTCCGCTTTTTTGTTACAGACAACTAATAAAAGCACCAACACGAAGCCTTGTAGACAAAGCCTTGATACCATGGTGTAGAGATTCATTCCCCGCTCACCCATGACATCACGCTGCCCACTACCCTGGAAATGTAATCAACTTTAGTAATAAACGCCGCTGATGATGTATGACTCTCCTACAAGAAAACCCCAGGGAGGGGACGCATAATCGAAATAAAAGGGAGTGCACTTCAATCGTTGTAAATGTTGCTTTTTAGCCACATATAAATCACAGCTTTCATTTATTGAAGCCTCATAGCCTTTTAGATTTAAAGCCGTTTAAGCACACAGAGAACCCTATGGAAGAAACCTCACAAATACACTGGGCGGAGGCCAAACAGGTTACACATGGAAGCTCTACATATAGAGATATCTATTTTTCTGGCTTTACTGCAGATATATGAAGTGGAGACAGAAAGAATATCCCAATGAGTCCTATGTGAATTTGATATACCAGAATATCTGTATAAGTTATTGGCTTGAAAGGTCACAGAATATCGGTATCGGCCCTAAAAAAAAAAAAAAAAAAATCAATATCGGTCGATCCCTAGTTTTTATTATTATTTATTGTTTTATTCATATATGCTTTTTTTTTTTTTTTTTTTTTTTTTTTTGCATGCATGCATATTTTCTCCACAATGGAATTTGCACAAAAAGCATGATTCATGACTGTAATTCTGCCGCTATTTCGCCCTCACAACTGATTTTGTAAGTGAATACAAATCCTATTGACTTTTATGGGATTCTGTTGCTGAATTTCGCCCGTTCCGCCAGGGAGATGCCCGTTCAACCATGGAAATTCCACTGCTGAAATTCAGCAGCGTTCACAGAGCAGCAGAATCCCATTGATAACTATAGGACCCAAGCAGAATTCTGTAGCTGAACTCCGCTGGCTGAAATTCGACAGCATGGATGGGCCCTTTGGCTGGGTTTACACGAAGTGAGCGGGAGATCTTTTTGTGCATGATACTTTCAGAACAAGCTTCCCAATATAAAGATATCAGAACACTCGACAGATTGAGGCCAAATCACCCGATGTGGTGCTGACAGATCAATGGTGAATAGTAGAGCACATGTACAACAAGGTCAGAGCTGTCAGACAGTGATGTTTACTATGTTTATCTATACAGCGTTTGCCCACACAGTAGCCAATGCAACACAAAAGGGGCAAACAAAGAAAAAATAAAAATAACAGAAAAGCATCAGTAAACTGAAAAAAAAAAAAAAAATGATAATTCCACTGCTTTGTCGCACATCCCTCTACCAGTGCATACAGACGTTAAAGTGGTGCACCACGATTTTCCACCCAACTAAAAAGTAAACAGACCAAAATGTGTGTTGGATACGATTTATCAATAGAGATCAATGGATACACCTAGATATATACCGTATTTTTCGCCGTATAAGACGCACTTTTTCTTCCCCAAAACTGGGGGGGGAAAAGTTGGTGCATCTTATACGGCGAATAAACACACACCTATCGCGGCGGTCCCTGCGGCCATCAACGGCCGGGACCCGCAGCTAATACAGGACATCACTGATCGCGGTGATGCCCTGTATTAACCCTTCAGACACGGCGATCAAAGCTGGCCGCCGCGTCTGAAGTGAAAGTGACACTAACCCGGCTGCTCAGTCGGGCTGTTCGGGACCACAGTGGTGAAATCGCGGCGTCCCGAATAGCTTACAGGACACCGGGAGGGACCTTACCTGCCTCCTCGGTGTCTGCTCCGTGCCGGGATCCCCTGCATGGCCGGCGCTCTCCTTCGACGTAATCACGTCGTCGCGTACGCCGTACCATCATCCAATAGGAGCGGCGTGCGTAGCGACGTGATTACAGAGAGCGTGGATCCCGGGGAAGAAGACGTCCGGAGCATCGGAGGACACCCCGGGGACGCGGCGACAGCGATGGAGCGACATCCAGGGCAGCAGTGATGGGTCCGGAGCGGTGGGGACACACGAGTATTACCTTCTATACCAGTGGTCTTCAACCTGCGGACCTCCAGATGTTGCAAAACTACAACTCCCAGCATGCCCGGACAGCTGTCCGGGCATGCTGGGAGTTGTAGTTTTGCAACATCTGGAGGTCCGCAGGTTGAAGATCACTGTTGGGTTCAGAATAATTTTTTTCTAGATTTTGCACCTTTAAAATTGGGTGCGTCTTATATGCCGGTGCGTCCTATAGGGCGAAAAATACGGTATACAATTTTTAGGTATTAAATCATATGAACAAAACAGATTTAAAAATGGCGATGTGAACCAAGCCTAAGAACTAGCAGCTATGCAGCTATGTTCACACTGTAGAAATTCCGCATAGATTCGTGAATTCCGCGGAGGCATTAATATGGTCAGAATTCTGAATCTTTCAATCATTTCCCTTTTTGCATCCGGTTTGATCAGATTTTACAATCGGATTGTTGGATGTAAAAATTGTGGTGTGAACCCGTTTTAAAGGGGGTACTCCGCTGCTCAGCGTTTGGAACAAACAGTTCCGAACGCTGGATCCGGCGCTGGGAGCTTGTGATGTCATGGCCCTGCCCCCTCAATGCAAGTCTATGGGAGGGGATGTGACGGCTGTAACGCCCCCTCCCATAGACTTACATTGAGGGGGCGGGGCTATGACATCACAAGCTCCCGGCGCTGGCTCCGGTGTTCGGAACAGTTTGTTCTAAACGCTGAGCAGCGGAGTACCCCTTTAATGCATTTTTGAACCAGTTTGCATAAAAACTAATCTCTATTGATCCGATATATGGGAACCCAACCTTACATTTTGTGATTCCCACACCTTACATCTGTGCAGATCACAAACGCCCACCAGATTTGTTTTTCCATAGGAAAGCATTGTGGTTGCATTAGGGAGAGATCAGCCAGACAATATAAGAAAGCTGCAGCTCTCCATCCATATCTGTATTTCTTTATTGTACCCAGAAGCAATGTTTAGACCCAGTTTTCACGTGTTCTCTTACTTATAATGTGTTTTATTGGCTGCGGTCACACACTGCGGCTGATTAGCGGTTCAGCAGCTAATAACCATGAGTGTCTTTGCCATGAATGACCAAACTTGTCCGTTTTTGCCATTATTTGGATAGGGGATAAAATGTCTAGGGGCAGAGGACCCCTTTAATGAAAATCACAACAGAAAAAAATAAGTGAGAAACACCATGTGTGAACATAGGCCCAACAGAGTTCGAACTACTATATATCCTGATCCCATAGACATAGAAGATGGAGCTGGGAGAGGTCTGGGAGCTACAAGGAGGGATCTGGAAGGTAAAATGTCATCTTGTAGTCCAAAAGAAGTCAGATGTAGTCAGAAGTTATTGTGATGAAACACATAGATGCAGCAGTGCTATAATAAAACAAATGGCGCTGTACCTCTAGTGATGGTGAGTGTGCACGATATGGGCCAAAAAAAACATGGAATGCCTTTTTTTTTTTTTTAAACATAAAATTTGCTGCTTAGCCACTGTTCATACTTCTCTTCCCTGACACATACAGTGATCGCTCAACTTATAATGGCCTCAACATACAATAGTTTCAACATAAAATGATCTTTTCTGGACCATCGTAACTTGAAACCAGACTCAACATACAATACTACAGACAGTCCAGATCTGTGAAATGTGTCACAACTGGAGGAACCGACCAGTCAGAATGGGCATTTTACTGGTAAATCACCTGTATTACTGAAGTGCATGCACTGACTGTCTGGTAGCGCCCCCCGCAGTACAGGGAGGAACTACAAGTTCTGTACTACTCTTTACCTGTGCCCGGGTTAGCTGCTCCTTTGGACACCAAGTAAGGGCGGCTACATTTGGGACACTGTGTGTACTGTATAGGACCCTGAAGAATCTCCTGTCCTCTACATAAACCATTGTTTCCCAACCAGGGTGCCTCCAGCTGTTGCAAAACTACAAGTCCCAGCATGCCCGGACAGCCAACAGCGTTCCGGGCATGCTGGGAGTTGTAGTTTTGCAACAGCTGGAGGCACCCTGGTTGGGAAACACTGACATAGACAGTGATTTACAGCTGCCAGCAGATCTTTCTTACTTTAATATGTAAGGATTTGCTTTATCTGTATTAGTTATCTACTTATTTTTCTTTAATTCTCACTTTTTCCTATTTTTGGATGACTTTTTGGGGCTTCAGAACCAATTACCAGGTTTCCATGGAGTTCTGGTCTCAACATACAATGGTTTCAACATACAATGGTCGTCCTGGAACCAATTAATATTGTAACTTGAGGGACCACTGTACCTCAGACAAAGCTTTTAACCTGTTAAGGACCAAGGGCGTAAACTTACGCCCCTAGTCCCGCTCCATTGATATAATGCGGGGTTACACCGTAACCCAGAATCATATCACGGCGGGCCCGGCGTCATAGTGAAGCCGGGACCCGCCGCTAATAGCTCGCGGCACTATTTACCCTATTTACCCTTTAGCCGCGCACTCAAAGCTGAGCCGTGCGGCTAAAAGCCAAAGTAAAATGTGCCAGTTAGCTCAGGGAGCTGTTCGGGATCGCCACGGTATAATCGCGGCATCCCGAACAGCTGTAGCACAGGAGGAAGGTCTCTTACTTTCCTTCCTGCAGTCCGATCGCCGAATGAATGCTTCAAGCCTGAGATCCAGGCTTGAGCAATCAATCGCCGAAAACACTGATTGATGCATTCCTATGGAGATGGATCAATCAGTGTAAAAGATCAGTACATGCAATGTTATAGCCCCTTATGGGAGCTATAATGTTGCATAAGAAAAGTGTAAAAAAATCACTAACCCTTTCAATGATCCCTTCCCCTAATAAAAGTTTGAATCACCCGGCATTTCCAAGAATAAAAAAAAAAACTGTAAATAAAAATAAACGTATGTGGTATCGCCGCGTGCGGAAATGTCTGTATTATAAAAATATACCGCTTTTTAAACCGCATGTTCAATGGCGTACGCGCAAAAAAATTCCAAAGTCCAAAATAGCGTATTTTTGGTCACTTTTTATATCATGAAAAGATGAATAAAAAGTGATCAAAAAGTCCGATCAATGCAAAAATGGTACCGACATAAACTTCAGATCACGGCGCAAAAAATGAGTCCTCATAGCCCCCAGAACATGGAAAAATAAAAAAGTTATAGGGGTCAGAATATGACAATTTTAAACGTATACATTTTCCTGCATGTATTTATTTTTTTTCAGTAGTAATACAAAATCAAACCTATATAAGTAGGGAATCATTTTAACCGTATGGACCTAGAGAATAAAGATAAGGTGTCATTTTTACCTAAAAATGTACTACGTAGAAACGGAAGCCCCCAAAAGTTACAAAATGGAATTTTTTTCTATTTTGTCGCACAATGATTTTTTTTCCGTTTCGCCATAGATTTTTGGGTACAATGACTGATGCCATTACAAAATAGAATTGGTGGCGCAAAAAATACGCCATAATACAGATTTTTAGGTGCAAAATTGAAAGTTATGATTTTTTAAAAGGTAAGGAGGAAAAAACGAAAGTGCAAAAAACGAAAAAAACCTGGTCCTTAAGGGGTTAATATACCATACAGGAACACAGTGGCACAATTTTTCTCACTGCATTCCTCAGCCTAAGAAAAAGTTCCTGTACAATGTAATAGAAGATATACGGTCACAAAACAGTCCAGTGTATGCCAAAAATACACTTTCAACTTCTGCATGTTGTAAGGTAACAAGTGTTCAGTCTCCCTGCAGCACCTCCACAGGGGAAATAAAGTATTACAGTTCCCATTCAAACCAGTGTCTTGTCTATGTAATGCAGGACAGGTAGGTCCTCCAGAAAGCCACCACTTTGTAACCTGTCTGGTTGTATAACATTCCGGTCTTAGTAATTTCCCCCTATATCTAAGGTTCTTTGTAGATAAAGCCCATGAAAATATTAGTAACAGCTTTTTCTGATCACACATGATCTGTCTAATCTGTTTTCATTGGAGATAACATTTCCTGGATTAATGTAATGAAAGCGTTTAGCATTGAAATGTTGGATATTGTATTCATCTGCACTGCTGAAGATACCGTGACAGTGGATATCAGATACAGTAATCTATTGTTACCCTTTTGATGAATTTCGTTACAGCAAGTGAGAGCTTTCTGGTACATTAATTGGAGGATATATTGTATATTTAAAGGGGTATTCCAGGAAAAAAAAATTTTCTTCACTTCAACTGGTTCCGGAAAGTTGAACAGATTTGTAAATTACTTCTAGTAAAAAATCTCAATCCTACCAGTACTTATCAGCTGCTGAAGTTGAGTTAGTCTTTTCTGTCTGACCATAGTGCTCTCTGCTGACACCTCTGTCTGTCTCGGGAACTGTCCAGAGCAGGAGAGGTTTTCTATGGGGATTTGTTGATACTCTGGACAGTTCCTGAGACAGACAGACAGGTGTCAGCAGACAGCGCTGTTGTCAGACAGAAAAGAACAACTCCACTTCAGCAGCTCATAAGAACCAGATTTGTAAATGACTTCTATTTAAAAATCTCAATCCTACCAGTAAACTTTCTGGCACCAGTTGATTTAAAAAAAATCTTTTCCACCGGAGTACCCCTTCACACTGAGGGTTTTTTCTACATTTTTGATAAGTGCATCTGGAAACTTCCTGCGCATAAACCAGATATATATCTGGTTTATGCGCAGGAAGTTTCCAGATGCACTTATCAAAAATGTAGAAAAAACCCTCAGTGTGAAGGGGTACTCCGGTGGAAAAGATTTTTTTTAAATCAACTGGTGCCAGAAAGTTAACCAGATTTGTAAATGACTTCTATTTAAAAATCTCAATCCTACCAGTACTTATGAGCTGCTGAAGTGGAGTTGTTCTTTTCTGTCTGACAACAGCGCTGTCTGCTGACACCTGTCTGTCTGTCTCAGGAACTGTCCAGAGTATCAACAAATCCCCATAGAAAACCTCTCCTGCTCTGGACAGTTCCCGAGACAGACAGAGGTGTCAGCAGAGAGCACTATGGTCAGACAGAAAAGACTAACTCAACTTCAGCAGCTGATAAGTACTGGTAGGATTGAGATTTTTTACTAGAAGTAATTTACAAATCTGTTCAACTTTCCGGAACCAGTTGAAGTGAAGAAAATTTTTTTTTCCTGGAATACCCCTTTAAATATACAATATATCCTCCAATTAATGTACCAGAAAGCTCTCACTTGCTGTAACGAAATTCATCAAAAGGGTAACAATAGATTACTGTATCTGATATCCACTGTCACGGTATCTTCAGCAGTGCAGATGAATACAATATCCAACATTTCAATGCTAAACGCTTTCATTACATTAATCCAGGAAATGTTATCTCCAATGAAAACAGATTAGACAGATCATGTGTGATCAGAAAAAGCTGTTACTAATATTTTCATGGGCTTTATCTACAAAGAACCTTAGATATAGGGGGAAATTACTAAGACCGGAATGTTATACAACCAGACAGGTTACAAAGTGGTGGCTTTCTGGAGGACCTACCTGTCCTGCATTACATAGACAAGACACTGGTTTGAATGGGAACTGTAATACTTTATTTCCCCTGTGGAGGTGCTGCAGGGAGACTGAACACTTGTTACCAATTTTTTTTAAATTAATTACATTTAAGCTTTTATGCAAAAGTTGGGCTTTCACTAATAGGGCTCCATTGCAGGGGCTGAACCATGATTAAATATTATAGCTCTGTTAGATTACACAAAATATATAAATTTCCCATTTCTGTAGATATTACAGTTAAATACTTGTATTGGTGCCCTATTAGTGCACCTATTCCTATCAGCTGGCACACAATGATCCTGCCGTCTGAGCTATGGCACATGTGTGATCACCACCACTCTAAACATCAGAGGGAAAATATGACTAAAAACTATTCCAAATTTTTTTTTTTGCAGGAGCTAATAGAGCAAATTAATTCTAACCTGTGGAACAATCCCTTAAACCCGCCACAGACTCCCAACAAACATCCCCGTCGTGTTTCTGGGGAGGAATCCAACCTACCCGATCCTTCTGTACATAAAATCAAGGAATGGTTGTAAAAGCTTATGGGATTTTACATTAAGTACAAAATATTTACATGTGGCTGGAGGATACAAAAAAAAAAAAAATTTGGAAAATTCATTTTTGTAAAAATTTGTATCCAATTCATTTTGAAGCTATACACAGCTACCCAGAACCCCCTCCTAGTTAAACACCGACTCTCCAGGTCCCTATTTATCACAGTTATTTCCTCATGGTGCATCGTACCTGTAAGGCACCCTACCAACCAATTACTGGTTGAGGCGGGACGTGGGGGGGTTCCTGTGGGGACCATGCGTCACCAGTACAAGTCAAGTTTGGGAGAGTCAGTGTGGCAACTGTAGGAACTCGTGGTAGGCAAGTATAGTATTTTATTTATTTTTTTATCCCCAGACAACATTTTTAAAGGGGTACTCCACTGGAAAATTATTATTATTATTTTTTTTAATCAACTAGTGACAGAAATTTAAAGGGGTATTCCAGGATTTTTTTTTTATTTGACTATGCTACAGGGGCTGTAAAGTTAGTGTAGTTCATAATATAGTGTCTGTACCTGTGTGTGACTGTTTTCTCACAATTCTTCTGTGATTTTCACCCCAATATTTATTTTTAACAGCATACAAAATGACTGTTGTCTCAGATTTTTCCCAGGTTGCAATGCGGTCCAGACCTGACTCACTAGTCAGCTGATGACAGGGAGCCTGTCTGCTTCAATGGGTGGAGGGATCGCTTGGTGGGAGAGGGATCAATCTGCAACTAATGCAACAGCTGTACGCACCCTGATTGAAAACCACAGGTCTTTTGAATGGATGCAGCTCATTTATGTTTCAATGGGTGGGGTGGTTGATATATGGGAGAGTGGAAAATTGAATTCTGGGATTTGTAGTCAAAAAAAGAAAAGTCAAACAGGAAATACCAGTTCACAAAAAGCTAGTCAGTGTTACGGTAATCTCACAACATAGCCATTTAGCCCCAAGACAAGCACAGATCCTTCCTAAGCATGTCCATTACTGCCTGCCAGGTACGTACTAAAATCACCTTATGGTGGAGAACCCCTTTAAACTGATTTGTAAATTATTCAAACAAAGAGTGTAATGTCCGGCACTGCTGCTGATATTCTCATGTAATTGGACTACGGGACGTGTTGGAGTGTTCCCCGAAGTATTGGTGGTGCTCTGACTATGAGTAATAAGTCACAGATATTGAAGCAAAGAGGATTGGTAGAAAAAGTCGGCAGACTCACCAAAGACTTCTTTTCCAGGGTAGTTTCTTTATTTCATACTCACATATAAAAAGGTAGATACAAAAGGTGGGAGAGGGATCACAGTGGGGGGTATTCACTGTCTGGCGACAGACTGTTTCGCTCGGTGCTCGAGCTTCTTCTGGCCTGAACAACTAGGAATAGTGGGCTGGTTCTTATACAGGTGGGTTCACAGGTCTAATTTCTTAGTACCTCCCAACTGTAGTGACGTCTGGTGTGAAGGCGTTAGCTTAAACACAAGCATAGATTACGCCTTCCGTATACCTTCTGTCATAAGAAAACAGCTTATTATAATAAAAAAAAAGAAGAGTGATTTAAAAACAAGGGGCATAATCCACTTTGTCATTCAAGCCTAAAGGACCTGTTGCTGCGGTATGGATAATCCAATATGTTTCTCGCTGCAACAGGAGGCGGTTGAGATCAATACCTGGTCTGTATTTAACTCTCTCCACTCCGGAAAAGATAAGTACTTCTGGTTTTCCGCCGTGGGCTTCCACTACATGGGATATTAGGCGAGGTGCCCCTTTAAGTGTGCGCAGTGAGTACATATGCTCACGTATTCTCGCGCATAACTGGCGTATAGTCTTTCCAATGTAGTAGAAGCCACATGGGCAGTATATAACATATACTACAAAGAAATATAACAAAGAAGATATTGAGCTCATTGATATAAAATCCTTAGAGCAACGCATTCTGAGCCTATCTGAGAAAGAAATCAATATCTTCTGGACTATCAACTCACTCCAGTCCTACCTGCACAGTGAGCGCACTCCACGAGGATTACGAGCGTACAAAGCACCTTTACAATTCCAAGATGACCTCACGTTTGTTAATTTATGGAAGCAGGCACACCATGAGCATTCCATAAAACTGTTACAAATTGTGCTCACTAGAAATAGAATAGAGCACGATAAGCTTAATGAAGATCTTACAAGAATTAAATCTGTATACCGTAAAAGAGCTTCAGATGAACAAATACGTGCATTTTTCCCTAAGTTACAAAACAGAACAGTTTCTTTACAGGATGAAGTAAAGAGAAAGAAACGTGAAAAATTCTTGAGGGATAAAACTGATTATGACCAAGATAAAGAGTTCTTATGGTACCATAAACCCACTATACCATCCAATAGAAGGCCTCAGCAAGCACGACGTCCATCACAGTTTAAGTCAAGAAACCGCATGGATACCGTACCCAATGTGGACAAGGACATTAACATCAAAGACAGCAATCATGATTCAATTGATAGAGTCCACCCTTTAGGAAAAGACACACACGGCGAGGACGGAAGAAAAGATCTGAAAGAGCCAAAGAAAAGAAAAACAGACCGTTGAGACAGGACCATGAAGGAACCGGTCGGGAGCACCCTCTGTCTAATGTTATCAACCTTACTTCAGAGACATTGAACGAAGCGACAGTCTCATTGTTATCGAGAGGACTGAATTATGGACTGACAGAGCGGTTCGACCCCGTGACATTCGAAATAGACTTGGCTAAGTCGTTACGGGACATCAATCTATTTAAATTTTTCTACAATAAAAATATCACTGAGCA
This sequence comes from Hyla sarda, assembly GCF_029499605.1. Lineage (NCBI taxonomy): Eukaryota > Metazoa > Chordata > Amphibia > Anura > Hylidae > Hyla > Hyla sarda. Next base: position 316,627,867 of record NC_079193.1, read on the forward strand.
GACAAAATGCGAAGCAGATTCACCAGCAATGATAGATAGTCTAGGTTTTTTTCCCAAAGAATGCACTCTACTAGAACAGGAATGTATTGAAATGCTGGCGAGAGATTTTGGTGAACCTAATTATGTAGAAAAAGAGGAATATGACCAGTTACCATTCACCAAAGGAAAGAGGTCTAGATTTAACCCCCCGATACCACCCGGGGGGCAGTTAGATTTATTCCAAAACTCAGTTTTACAAGATGTTCGATCTATACTGTATAAGGAAATACCAGTTAATTTAACAAAAGCAGAACAAACAGCACTCCATGAGCTTAAAAAGAGAGATGACCTTGTGATAATTAGAGCAGATAAAGGAGGAAGTGTTGTACTTATGTACAAAACCATATACACACAAGAAGCCGAAAGGCAATTAAGTGATAGGTCTACATACACTCCCCTTAAAACTGATCCGACTCCTAAAATCCTTAAAGGTCTAACTACACTCCTACATAAGTTTGTTGAACAAGGAATGCTGTCTAAAAAGAACGCGGAACGCCTCATACCAGAGGCACCCAAACCTGCAACATGGTACCACCTTCCCAAAGTACACAAAGCACAGACCCCACCCCCGGGACGCCCCATCATCTCGGGAGTGGGGTCTACTACCGAATACTTGTCTCACTATTTAGAATGGTTACTATCCCCTCTACTCCCCTCTATACCAGCCTACATTAAAGATACTTTACACTTACTACAAACAATCCAAACAATGAATTGGGAATCAGGCTGGAACCTTTGTTCCATTGACGTGGTCAGCCTCTATACCAGAATTCCTCACGAAGCTGGTATAGGAGCTGTAAAAGAATTCCTAAAATGGTCTAATAAGTCTGCAGAATTCATCCTATTTATAGAGGAGGCACTTACTTTTTTGTTAAGTAACAGTACATTTCAATTTGCTGACCAGTGGTATAGACAGGACACCGGGACCCCGATGGGTACCCCGGTGTCCTGTACATACGCAAATTTGTTCCTAGCAGTCTTAGAAAGCCAAATTATTTTTTCATCCCAGAACCCATACATCTCACAAGTGAAATTGTACATGCGTTATGTAGATGATATTCTCATAGCATGGTCAGGCTCAGAATCTCAGTTCAATGATTTTGTCACCCACCTTAATTTAACAAATACAGTGAATATGTCTTTCACCTCACACTACGGAGGTACCTCACTTGAATTTTTGGACCTGAGACTATTAGTGACAGGCAACAGACTTACAAGTGAAGGATACAGAAAATCCGTATCTAAGAACACCCTTCTTCACTACAACAGTTCTCACCCTAGTTCAGTGAAGAAGGGTGTCCCATACGGTCAGTTCGTAAGATTACGGAGAAACAATGAATCTGATGAGTCTTATAACACACAAGCAGAAGATTTAACTAAACGCCTGTTAGAACGCTCCTACCCTAGTAAGCTGATAAAAGATGGAAAGGAGCGAGCAGACATTTTGGATAGAAAAAATCTTTTAGTGGGCAAAAAATGGAAAAAATCGGAACCAACTAAAAAACGATTCTCTTTTACGTTCCAGAATTCACCTATAAACCATATAATTGAACAAGCGGTTAGAAGGAACTGGCACATTATAGAGGGGGATCCCGACATAAAAGAAGTAGCCAGCCGCAAACCACTTATTTCATATAGAAAAAACAAATCGATAGGCGATATTCTGTTAAAAAGTCGAAAAACACTCCCTAAGAAAGAGGTAACATGGTTAGAAAGTTCTATACCAAAGGGGAATTATGCTTGTAAATCCTGCAATTTTTGCAAATTTAATGCACAATTGAAAACGATGCGAATGGGCCCAATAACCCACACTGTTACAGATTTAATAACATGCCGTACCAAACATGTAGTATATGTTATATACTGCCCATGTGGCTTCTACTACATTGGAAAGACTATACGCCAGTTATGCGCGAGAATACGTGAGCATATGTACTCACTGCGCACACTTAAAGGGGCACCTCGCCTAATATCCCATGTAGTGGAAGCCCACGGCGGAAAACCAGAAGTACTTATCTTTTCCGGAGTGGAGAGAGTTAAATACAGACCAGGTATTGATCTCAACCGCCTCCTGTTGCAGCGAGAAACATATTGGATTATCCATACCGCAGCAACAGGTCCTTTAGGCTTGAATGACAAAGTGGATTATGCCCCTTGTTTTTAAATCACTCTTCTTTTTTTTTATTATAATAAGCTGTTTTCTTATGACAGAAGGTATACGGAAGGCGTAATCTATGCTTGTGTTTAAGCTAACGCCTTCACACCAAACGTCACTACAGTTGGGAGGTGCTAAGAAATTAGACCTGTGAACCCACCTGTATAAGAACCAGCCCACTATTCCTAGTTGTTCAGGCCAGAAGAAGCTCGAGCACCGAGCGAAACAGAGTCTGTCGCCAGACAGTGAATACCCCCCACTGTGATCCCTCTCCCACCTTTTGTATCTACCTTTTTATATGTGAGTATGAAATAAAGAAACTACCCTGGAAAAGAAGTCTTTGGTGAGTCTGCCGACTTTTTCTACCAATCCTCTTTGCTTCAATGATTTGTAAATTACTTCTATTTAAAAATCTTTTTACTTCCAGTACTTACCAGCTGCTGTATGCTCCACAGGAAGTTCTTTTCTTTTTGAATTTCCTTTCTGTGTGACCACAGTGCTCTCTGCTGACATCTCTGTCCCATTTTAGGAACTGTCCAGAGCAGGATAGGTTTGCTATGGGGGATTTGCTCCTACTCTGGAGAGTTCCTAAAATGGACAGAGGTGTCAGCAGAGAGCACTGTGGTCAGACAGAAAGGAAATTCAAAAAGAAAAGAACTTCCTGTGGAGCATACAGCAGCTGATAAGTACTGGAAGGATTAAGATTTTTAAATAGAAGTAATTTACAAAATCTGTTTAACTTTCTGGCACCAGTTGATTTAAAAGAAAAAGCTTTCCAGTGGAGTACCCCTTTAAAGGCAATATTGCTCTAAAAGTGTCATACTGGTTGTCAGAACGAAAGTATGGATTGACTGTCAATGTTTGATCGGTGAGTCCAACCTTGCCGATCCAGTGAGCACTGTTTACACCAATATCTCCCAACCAGGGGGCCTACAGTGGTTGAAAAACTACAACTCCCAGCATGCCCGGACAGCCAACGGCTGTCCGGGCATGCTGGGAGTTGTAGTTTTGCAACCGATGGAGGCACCCTGGTTGGGAAACACTGGTTCACCCAGTCATAGTATTGTGCACAAGGCTGGCTCTGCATGAAACTACATTTCAGTCCAGGTTCTCCAGCATGGGAATCAGGTGCAGTACCAAGCAGACACCCTGGCACCCATATGGGTAAGCTGCTGTGTCCATAAAAGCTCCGGCTAAATCGGAGGGGTCAGGCCCCGACCATACAGTGCTTTCCACAATAGAATCCATTGATTCTATATAAGAAGCGCCAAACGGCTATTATCAGATCACCTGTGAAATGAGAGAGGGATTAAAGGGGTACTCCGGTGAAAACATTTTTTTTTTTTTTTCTTTTTTTTTTTTAAATCAACTGGTGCCAGAAAATTAAACAGATTTGTAAATTACTTCTATTAAAAAATCTTAATCCTTCCTGTACTTATTAGCTGCTGAATACTACAGCGGAAATTCTTTTCTTTTTGAAACACAGAGCTTTCTGCTGACATCATGAGCACAGTGCTCTCTGCTGACATCTCTGTCCATTTTAGGAACTGCCCAGAACAGCATATGTTTGCTATGGGGATTTCCTTTTACTCTGGACAGTTCCTAAAATGGACAGAGATGTCAGCAGAGAGCACTGTGCTCATGATATCAGCAGAGAGCTCTGTGTTTCAAACGGAAAATAATTTCCACTGTAGTATTCAGCAGCTAATAAGTACAGGAAGGATTAAGATTTTTTTAATAGAAGTAATTTACAAATCTGTTTAACTTTCTAGCACCAGTTGATATAAAAAAAAAAAAAAAAAGGTTTTCACCGGAGTACCCCTGGGTCTTTGGAAGTATAAACCATTGGAGACCATAGCTCTGTATATGGAGAAGGTATATAGTTTATAGTAGACCATTACTACTCACACACTCCATTGTGTCACCATGAAGATCACGTAATGCCACAAATCACAAGTACATTTCCATCATCACTGAACTGAACGCAATCCCAGCCATCTCTTATGGGTTTTTATCAGCACGCCGTAATCCTTTACTGAAGGAAATGGATTAAAAGCCTGCTGAAAATTGCTGCCGATGACCCCCCTGCGGCTCCACTCCAGTCACCCGGTAACTGTGTCTCCTGCCCACGAGCCGTCATCTCTAATACAGCCTGATGGGCAGACAATTCATCTGACAGCACATGAAATCTAGCGGCTCTGGCCAGTCCCGACACTTATCAGGGGAATCAGCCTAATCCACCATAATGAGGGGTCCCTGGAGGGCATTAATGGGGAGGGGGCAGGGACAGGCATGCAGCAGATGTGCCCGAAGATACAACAGGTAACACATGGTGAAGATCCAATCACAATAGCAAATGAACAATCTGACAGCAAGAAGCCATCTACGGTATTCTGCACATTGTATAGTATACACACACACACCATATTTTAGGTTTTATGATTGTTGTTTTAGGGATTAATCATTTTATTGTTTTTTGCATGGTTGGGGAGGTAGAGGATTACCATTTATTTTCTTTTTCTTCCCTCGAGGCCTTTGTGTGGACTGGTGAATAACGCTTTTAGAATGTGTAAAAACGTGACATATGGCTTCAAAGAGTGTGAATCAGATGCAGTATTTTCCTACCAGGGTGTCTCCATCTGATGCAAGACAACAACAACTCCCAGCATGCCCCGACAGCCATGGCTACACTGACTGTGCATCTGATGCAGTGTTTTCCAAACAGTGTGCCCCTTGCTGTTGAAAAACTCCCAGCATGCCTGGATAGCAGTTATAGCTTTGAAACAGCTGGAGACACTGTTTGGAAAAAACTGATCTAATGTAATAAAATACCTGCTTACCCTGGATAAAAGGAGATATCCAGTGGTGAAAAACGTATCCCAGCTGGAGGTTTGCCCCCCATGTGAATGTACAGTTTCACGCTGCAGCTCAAACTCCCAGTGGAAAACTCACTGTGGACCCACGACCATGTGAATGTACCCAGGGATGTGGAATTCCTATCGCCCGACGCTCCGGGACTAGCAGTTTTGGGCGCCGGGCAGGTGAATTTGTCCGGCCCTTATAAGCGCGGTGGCGATCTGCAGTCTGTATGGAGCGGGCTGCCGACTCCTGCCCGCTCCATACTCTGCCGCCTCCGACAATAAAAAACTGTATCCTCAGAAGCAGAGTAGGGGAGATGAGAAGCTGTGTATGTCTTCTCTCCCCTGCTCTGCAGACGTGCGGGGGGAGATGAGGGGCGTGGCTTCTTTCTCCCCGTGCAGACCTGTGTCCTCTGCCTTCACTCCCCCCAGCTGTAGCTTCGGAGAGGTGAGGGGAGGAGGCAGTCTGCACGGGGAGATGCTTGCGGCGCTCACAGGGGAGTATGGAGAGGGCTCGGGATTCCTGCCCGCTCCATACTCTGCAGCCCCCGGCTGTTCTCAGTAGCTGGGGGCCGCCGCTAATAGCCAGCATGCGGCGATCGCCGTGGCTGGCTATTAACCCTTTAGATCGCCGCTGTCAAAGCTGACAGCGGCGTCTAAAGGGACATGTGAATGCTCCGTGGTGGGCTAGTGGGGTGGATCGCCCCCCCACAGCGCGATCGCAGGGGGGCAATCCACTATAGAGGTAGCCGGAGGACTTACCTCTGTTCCCTCCTGTCCCAGCTCTGTCATTGATAGATCCTGGCTGGACCAGGCTCTATCAATGGATCACAGAGCACACAGATTAATAGAGTTCAATAGATCTCTATTCATCTGTCTGAGGAATCTAATGATTTCTCATAAGTCTAATAAAGTGTAAAAAAAAAAAAAAAAAAGTTTTAATAAAAGTTTGAAACACATTAACCCAGTGGTCTTCAAACTGTAGCCCTCCAGATGTTATCAAACTACAATTCCCAGCATGCCAGGACAGCCGTTGGCTGTCCGGGCATGCTGGGAGTTGTAGATTTGCAACATCTGGAGGGCCACAGTTTGAAGACCGCTGCATTAACCCCTTCCATGTTAAAAGTTCAAATCACCCCCTTTTCCTATATAAAACATGTAAACATAATAAAAATAAACATATTTGTTATCGCTTCGTGCGTAATTGAACAACCAATTAAAATATAACATTATGTATCCCGTACGGTAAATGTAAAAAATACCAAACCACAGATTTGCAATTTTTATAATATCCCATAAAAAAAAGTTAAAAAGCGATTAAAAAGTCAGATCAATGCCAAAATGGCACCGATACAAAAAACAGATTATGGCGTAAAACATGAGCCCTCATACAGCCTGGTATGCGAAAAAAAAAATAAAGCTACAGGGGTTAAAAAATGGCAATTAAAAAATTTAGAAAACGTTCAGAATTAGTAAAACATGACGTAAACGATACAAATCTGGTATCGCTGTAATCAGGCGGCCTAAATTATAAAACTAACATGTTACCTCAACCACAAGGTAAATGGCGCAGAAAAGAAAAACCACCAAATCTGCAAAATTATCTTTTACTATTTCAATTTCACTTCCCCAAATAAATATATATATATTTTGGTTCAGAGAATATGTTATTGAAAAATTAAAAGGTATCATTATAGTAGGTAGTTATGGCTATTATAGGGCGAGGAGGAAAAAACGAGAGCGTAAAAGCGAAAATTGGCCGGGACAAGTGGATCGTCATGAGGGACAAGTAGATTTTGCTCCATTTTAGTCCCGTGGACAAGTAGTTTTTTAAATAAAATTTCCACACCCCTGGTACCCTAAAAAACAGTACACAAGATACAAATACAAAATAAAATAAAAAGTAAAACACTACATATACATACATACCCCTCTACAAAGTTACCCCCCCACACACACACAATAAATGAAAAGCTGTTGCAAAACAACAACTCCCAGTATTGCCAGACAGACATTGACTGTCCAGACATGCTGGGCATTTTGCAACTGCTGGAGGCACCCTGTTTGGGAAACACTGCCGTAGGGTAATTTTAGTATCGGAAGCAAGTGTAATTCTTGCATCCGGGTCCGTCCCTATGCAAATCCCTAATTTAGGCCTCAAATGCGCATGCCGCTCTCTCACTTCGGAACCCTGTCATATTTCAAGGTAACAGTTTAGGGCGAACTATAATGCTCAGAAGAGAAGGAGCGCCATTGGGCTTTTGGAGAGAAAATTTGTTTGGAATGGAAGGCCATGTGCCTTTACAAAGCCCCCGTTGTGCCAGAACAGTGGATCACCCCACATGTGACCCTACTTCGGAAACTACACCCCTTACGTAATGTAATAAGGGGTGCAGTGAACATTTACACCCCACTGGCATTTGACAGATTTTTTTGAACAGTGGTCCATGAAAAATTAAATTTTTAATTTGCACAGCCCACTGTTCCAATGCCAGTCAAATGCCAGTGGGGTGTAAATGTTCACTGCACCCCTTATTACATTCCGTGAGGGGTGTAGTTTCCGAAGTAGGGTCACATGTGGGGGGGGGGTGCACTGTTCTGGCACAACGGGGGTTTGTAAAGGCAAATTCCAAACAAATTTTCTCTCCAAAAGCCCAATGGCGCTCCTTCTCTTCTGAGCATTGTAGTTCACCCGCAGAGCACTTTTCATCCACATAAGGGGTATTTCAATACTTAGAAGAAGTGGGTTAAAAAACTTTGGGAGGCTTTTTCTCCTATTACCCCTTGTGAAAATGAAACATTTGGGGTAACACCAGCATTTTAGTGGAAAAAAAAAATCTAATTTTCATGTCCAACTTCAGCAGAAATTTGTCAAACACCTGTGGAGTATAAAGGCTCACTGTTACGTTCCTTAAGGGGTGTTCTTTCCCCAAATAGTATGCCATGTGGGGCTTTTTTTTATTTTTTTTGCTGTTCTTTTTGCTGTTCTGCAAAATTTGCTTTCAAAAAGCCTAATGTGGCTCCTTCTCTTCCGAGCATTGTAGTGCACCAGCAGAGCACTTTACGCCCACATATGGGGTATTTTCATACTCAGAAGAAATAGGGTTACAAATTTAGTGGGGCATTTTCTCCTATTACCTCTTGAAAAATTGAAAATTTTAGGGGAAAAAAAAGGCATTTTAGTAAAAAAAAAAAAAAAAAAAGGAAAAAATAAAAACTATTTCATTTACACATCCGACTTTAACAAAAAGTCGCCAAACACCTGTGTAGTTTCAAAAATAGTATGCCATGTGTTTTTTTTTTTTTTTTTTTGGGCCGTTCTGGCACCATAGGGGCTTCCTAAATGCGACATGACCCCCAAAAACCATTTCAGCAAAATTCACTCCCCAAAATCCCATTGTTGTTCCTTTGCTTCTGAGCCCTCTACTGCACCTTACTCGAGAGAAATTGAGTTACATATTTTGGGGGCTTTTTGTCCTTTTACCCCTTGAAAAAAAATTCAAAAACTGGGTCTACAAGAACATGTTCGTGTAAAAAAATAAAAAAATAAAAATTGAGATTGACTTTTCTCCTTCACTTTGCTGCTATTCCTGTGAAACACCTAAAGGGTTAAACTTTGTGAATGTCATTTTGTATACTTTGAAGGGTGCAGTTTTTATAATGGGGTCATTTATGGGGTATTTCTAATATGAAGGCCCCTCAAATCCCCTTCAAAACTAAACTGGTCCCTGAAAAATTCAGATTTAGAAAATTTTGTGGAAAATTGCTGCTGAACTTCGAAGCCCTCTGATGTCTTCCAAAAGTAAAAACCTGTCAACTTTATGATGCAAACATAAGGTAGACATATTGTACATGTGAATCAATATATCATTTATTTGGAATGTCTATTTTCCTTACAAGCAGAGAGCTTCAAAGTTAGAAAAATTCAAAATTTTCTAGTTTTTCATGACATTTTTGAATTTTTCACCAAGAAATAATGTTAGTAACCACGAAAATTTACCACTATGTTAAAGTAGAATATGTCACGAAAAAATAATTTCGGAATCAAATACATAAGTTAAAGCATCCCAGAGTTATTAATGCTTAAAGTGACAGTGGTGACTGCAGGGTCCAACCTCGAACACGGCGTTACCAGTAGACAATGCACGCTAATGCTAAATTATACAGTTTTTGGCCAATCGCGTAAACCATTTAACAGCAAATGACCCATATCCCAGTTTATTGTAATTTACGACACGGATCATATCCGCTAAATTCCCCGAAGATGTGCAAATAAGTAAATGCAGATTCAATACCAGTAATGGATTTTCTTCCTTTATTCCACTCTGCACATACAGAAGCATTCTGGTTCGGCCATACACAGAGAAAACGTAGATTACCCTCAGTGTTAAAGGGGTACTCCAGTGAATTTTTTTTTTCCCTCAAATGAACTGGTGCCAAAAAGTTAAACAAATCTGTAAATTACTTCTATTAAAAAATCTTAATCCTTTCAGTACTTATCAGCTGCTATAAGCTCTAGAGGAAGTTGTGTAGTTCTTTTCTGTCTGACCACAGTGCTCTCTGCTGACACCTCTGTCCATATGCAGGAGAGGTTTGCCATGGGGATTTGTTCCTGCTCTGGACAGTTCCTCTGGACATCTCACAGTAAAATCCTCAACACTGTAACTTACAGCACTTCTCTGGGCATGGACGCCAGGGTGCAATGTTTTCTATTATAATGGGGATTTTGACTTCATTGAAGCCAATGAGTATAAACAGCAATAAAATCAGCAGTGATTCCGAGGACAAAAAAAAAAAAAAAAAAACATTTTTTTATCTGCATCATAGGTCAATGACCACATGGATTTTCTGCAGGTTTTTTTTTTTTTTTTTTTTTTTTATAATAAATCTCACTTTGCTGCACTTGTAAACTTTCTGGATGGATAAAAAGCCTTGTATGACCCTACCATTAAAGAGGTATTCTGGGGAACTAGACTTATCCCCTATACACAGGATTGTGGCTAAGTATCTGATAGAGGAGGGGATGAATGTCAAGCCCCCCCCCAGAGATCTCCAGAACAGGGCCCAACAACTCACCAGTCCGAGACGAGCAGGCCCCCACCTTCCGAGACGGGCAGGAGTGACGGGCCCGCTCAGGTAACCACTTGTGACTGGTTGGGCGGCCTGCTACTTCTGCTCGTCTTTGAGGCTTGCAGCAGAGTCCCATTGTTTTCAATGGGATTCTGCTGCACCGTTCACACTGCGGACAGCTTCTCCGCCTGGAACATCTCCAGGCAGAGATTAGGCTATGTTTGAACAGGCCCCAAGGGTATGCTTACATGGGCGGATTTTCTGCAGGTTTTCCTTTGGCTTTTCCCTTGCATTTTTCTCATTAGAGGTTTATTTTATTTATTTATATAGCGCCTACAGATTCCGCAGTGCTTACAATTATGGGGTACAAACAAAGACAAGTATCAGACATAATATTAATATGATTCCATCATGTGACTCAACGATTTCTATTAAAGGAGTACTCCGGAGCGCTGGTACTTAAAAAAATAAATAAATAAAAATAAAAAAGTTTACCTCATCTGATAGCTCTTTCAAAGACCTTTCCAACTATACCATTTGTCAAATTTGGCCCAGCCATTCTCTTATAATTGCCACCTGTAGCAGTAAGCAGCCATGTCATAAAGACTACATTTCCCATGACTCCCTGCGCCAGCTTCCTGTTAGCTACTGCTCTCTCCCCCTCCTCTCCCCCCCCCCGCCCAGGAAATTATAATAAATTATAATAAAGTTCCTTCCCTCCTTCCATGTGCCCACTAGCACAGTGTTTCCCAACTAGGGTGCCTCCAGCTATTGCAAAACTACAACTCCCAGCATGCCCAGACAGCCGAAGGCTGTCCGGGCATGCTGGGAGTTGTAGTTTTGCAACAGCTGGAGGCACCCTAGTTGGGAAACACTGCGCTAGCGGTGTCACAAGAATGCCTCTCATCCCTACCATCACTGCTAGCGGGGTTGCGCGCGGCTAACGTAGTACTGCGCAGGCCTACGCAAATAGCGTAGGGCTAACGTAGGCAGCAATAGGAGCCTAGCGTTAGCCCTACGCTATTTGCGTAGTACTGCGCATGCGCAGAATAAATTAACTTTGGGGGAGTAGCTGGCTCCGGTCTGGGAGGCCGGCACAGCCCGCAGTGACACATGGGAGCGATGAGTCACTGGGCTAAAATGGCGGCGGTGCAGAAGAAACAGCGCTAGAGCGTCATAGATTGAAGAAAAAGGAGCCAGCTTCCGTTAGAAGGAGAAATGCGGGAGAAGACCAGGAAAAGAGCGATATGGATAAGGTAAGTAATTTACAATGTTATAAAAGTTTGCTTTAGGGTTAATTTACCATAAAAAACCTAGCATCGGAGTACTCCTTTAAAGAATTGGGGCGGAGGGGCGGCACCAATGTTAAACCCACATCCTTCAAAAAACACCAACGAAGAATGAAAAACACCAAAGGAAAACACACCCAGCAGGTTTGGCATATCATATTTCCCTACAGACTCCTAGTTAACGTCTGACTGCAGGGGTCTTCCCTCCCCCCCCCCCCCCCCCACCCCTGGACCGAAGGCTGTCCCGCATGCTGGGAGTTGTAGTATTGCAACAGCTGAAGGCACACTTTTTGGGAAACACTGACTCAGAGGTAGGGCTGGGCGGTATACCGGTTCATACCGAATACCGAAATTTTTGTGCTGCACGATATGAATTTTTCCCCATACCGCAATAACGGTTTGGCCCCTCCCCCTTGGGAATGAATGAATTATCAGCCCAGCGCTGCGCTGTCCCCACATCGGGGAACTAATCATATGTGACCCGCCAGCGCTGTTCTGCTCCCCCCCCCCCCCCCCACCAAATCATGTTACCCACCAGCGCTGTTCTGCTCCCCCCCCCAATTATCAGCCCAGTGGGGTACTACTCACATATGTCACCCGCAAGCACTGCCCTCCTCCTCTTTGTTGCGGGCCGCCGGCGCTGGAACTCTATACTGTACGCCAGAGGTCTCCAACCTGCAGACCTCCAGATGTTGCAAAACTACAACTCCCAGCATGCCCGGACAGCCAACGGCTGTCCTGGCATGCTGGGAGTTGTAGTTTTGCAACAGCTGGAGGTTCGCAGGTTGGAGACCACTGCTGTATGCTGTATCCCTATGCCTGGGCTGCAAAAGATAAACAAAATAAACCTTAACTTACCTACGTCGGCCTCACACTGTTCTTGGGGACTGGAGCGTCTGAGAGCCGTCAGCCTGTCACCGGCCCTCCAGCTGTTGCAAGAATACAACTCCCAGCATGCCAGGACAGCCGTTGGCTGTCCGGGCATGCTGGGAGTTGTAGTTTTGCAACATCTGGAGGTCCGCAGGTTGGAGACCACTGGCATACAGTATAGAGTTCCAGCGCAGGCGGCCCCCAACAAAGGAGGAGGAGGGCAGTGCTGGCGGGTGACATATGTGAGTAGTACCCCACTGGGCTGATAATTGGGGGGGGGAGCAGAACAGTGCTGGAGGGTAACATGATTTGGGAGGGGGAGCAGAACAGTGTTCGCGGGTCACATGATTTTGGGGGGGGGGGGGTGGGGGGGGGGGGAAGAAATACCGTTATATACTGTTGAACCGCCTTAAGTTACAAAAATACCGTGATCCATATATTTGGTCATACTTCCCAGCCCTACTCAGAAGTAAATATTAGGAGAAGAAGCCTGGACCCCTACAAAAATTGTGTAAATCAGCATGATAACAATTGGATTGATAAACCTGCTTCAATACGTTTCCAAGGGAGGCAGAAACAGAGGTGAACGACTGCACGGACACGACAGATAATGCACCGCACAGTAAGGGCCTCTGAGCGAGAACACTCCCCTGACAAAACATATTGATCTCGCTCTGTAATTTCAGCCGCTCTGCCCTATTGACACTCATCAATATTTCTATCATTAACAATGCAGGGTCTGAAGAAAAAGATGATTAAATGAAATGGGAGGATAATATGTGCATAAAAGCTGCGACAGCAACAGAATAAATATATATGACTTGAAGGAATGGTGCAACAATTTGTGTCTTTTACTCGTCCTACAGAACCAGCATGAGCCTTTTGTACAGAGCCCAGGAGAGATTACAAACCGTGTTCTCCTTTACGATGTCCTACCACCATTATTTTATTCTTATGTAGGAGAGAGATCGATAACATTATTTACACCAAAAGGTTAGATCCGTCATGTTGTCCCTGCAGTATAAGCAGCAACATTTTATCAATACTCCATTAGATTAAAAAAAAGGTGCAATGTGGCCAATACATGACACCCCCCAATTTACATGGGCCACCAAGGGTCCTATTACACAGAGAGATTATGGGCTGACCAGGCCAATATGGTTCTCTGTGAAAGGGCGAGCGATCAGCTGACAAATGCAAGGAGTACGGAGTGTCACCAAGACTGCTGATTGGCTGAGGTGGTCACCTGACATCTGCAGCTCTGTAACAACGGAGCGACAACTGGAGGCAGAACGGGGTATCAATCAAGGAACAAAGGCAGGGTAAGTAAAACAATTAAAAATGGCTGACAAAAAAATCTGGAAATTCTAAGTCACAGCGGCGACCTGGTGCAGGGGATTTTTTCAAGCCCTGCAGTAAATCATTACCCAGCACAGTGCCGGCCTGTTTAGTCCTGTGCACTCTCTCCAGCTCAGTGTCATGGCTTCGCAGAGAGAAGTACATACTGTCCTGTGTCTTTGATTGACCAAAGAAGTGAGGTAAAGGAAGTCCAGGTGTGAGTATTGCTGGCAAAAAGCCCAGCTCTTGCCCTACTCTCTGAAATGTAGGGAAAATGTATAACAATGCTTTGTGTGCAGCATGAAGTAGATACTCAGGGGCACAATACAGCAGTAACAGCCCTAAAATAATCTTATCACCTCTCTAAAGAGTTACTGTAACCAACCCACGCAGTAAGGCTTATACTATTTCTATGCCATTCATTTGTTGCCATCTTTGGATGTTAAACAGGTTAAAAAAAATGCACTGAGCGTCAATGAAAATAGTACACATCCATTACTCCATCCAGGAGGCAGACAGTCACTGTGTACACACCCTGTGGCCCATAGTAACATGATTATGGTGAATATTTCACAAGATAACGGCCTGGCAGACCATCACCGGGACCATCACAGCGATATTACAGCCAGCGGTTACAATTAGCTGCTGTTAGGGAAATAAGGTTCAGGTTCATAAGGGAAACACATTTCAGCAAGAGCGTAAAACCCATTTACTCTAGAAACATCTTCTGGCATTATTAGAAATACACAGACAGAGCACACCACCGGGACAATCTCCTGTAAAAACATTCCCATGGCTAATAGTGTATAATCTACAGAGATCAATTACAACCATCACGTCTGAGATTCTGCACCTTTATAGTAATGAATGAGAAGACAAGAAGGACGACTATATAAAGATACCCAATAATGATAAATGAGGCAGGATGTGTCCTCTATATTGTGGCTACCATTGAGGTCACGGAATAAGGCTGGGTTCACACTACGTTTCTCCCATACGGGAGCGCATACGGCAGGGGGGAGCTAAAAGCTTGCGCTCCCGTATGTCATTCACTTCAATGAGCCGACCGGAGTGAAACGTTCGGTCCGGTCGGCTCATTTTTGCACCGTATGCGCTTTTCCAACCGGACCTAAAACCGTGGTTGACCACAGTTTTAGGTCCGGTTGTAAAAGCGCATACGGCGCAAAAATGAGCCGACCGGACCGAACGTTTCACTCCGGTCGGCTCATTGAAATGAATGACATACGGGAGCGCATACGGTGACATACGGGAGCGCAAGCTTTTAGCTCCCCCCTGCCGTATGCGCTCCCGTATGGGAGAAACGTAGTGTGAACCCAGCCTAATCCTATAAGCCAACTGTTAGCGCTATTTAATATTGTGGGGGGTACTACCTAGATTTACATTATTAAGGTGTCCCAGATCTATTGCATTTCAGGCATCGGCCGTGCCCAATGGACCCTGCAAAATACAAGATTAGATGTTATCTACAGGAAAGGGGATAGCTAGCAGATCAGAGGGGATCTGACTGCAGGGACCACCACCGATCACGAAAACGGAACTAAGGGTGAATTCACACAATGTTTTTGCAATACAGTTCCCGTATACATTTTCAATGTGAAAACCGTACGGAACCGTATTGAAAACCGTATGCATTGACTCTCCATTGAAAACTGTATGGCAAACAATGCATCCAGTTATGTCCGTTTTGTGTCTTGTACGATTTTGTCCATTTTTTCCCCATACCCAAAACCATAGCCTACCACAGTTTTTGGTCCTGGTGAAAAACCGAATACGTTTTTTTGTTTTGTTTTTTTACAAGGGAGTCAATGGGAAATGTACAGAACCGTATGTGCGTACGGTTCCATCCGGTTTTCACCATAAGGTTTTTGGCTTTGCACAGTTTTTTTACTTTATTTATAATGGATTGAAAAGTTAAAAACATATGGATTTTTCTTAAAAAACTGTTGCAACTGGACAATCATTTTTTAACCATATAAGGGTTAAAATTTGTACAAACATTTGGATACAGTTTAGGCTATGTTCACACTGCCTGCTGTCTGGCACCATCTTTTTCTCTGTTTTTTCTTTCCAAAAATAATGGCTGCTACTGAATACAATGGGGTCCATCGGGACCAGTTATTTGGCAGTATGCTCCGGCAAAATTACGGCTGGCAAAATGCAAAAAAATATATATATATAAAAAAGAGGGAGTTTGACGGCTGAATTTGCCAGAGCATACCGGCGGTGTGAAAGGGGCCTTAGTCCAGCTTTAAGGAATCCGTTTTTCATCAAAAACCTGATACGTGAACTGTATTGCAAAAACATGGTGTGAATGCAGCCTAAATTGTCTCCTGAGTGAATGGAGCAGCATCACACATGCTCGCCCACTACTTTATTCACTGTCAATGGGACTTAAAGGGGTATTCTAGATAGCAAAAATTATTCATATTTTATCCCGTCATGGCCAGATCAACTGTATTGTCATATATACACTGTTTTCCGTGTTGGAATATGCTGCGACAAAAGGGAAGAAACACCTGCCACCCTCTGTCTACTTTGTCTCCTCTCCACCTCATATTCCAGTCCTCACCAAAAATAAGAATATTGGGGAGATTTATCAAAACCTGTGCAAGGAAAAGTTGACCATAGCAACCAACCAGATTGCATTCAGTGATCTGTTCTATTACAACTGGCCCAAGCCATGCCCTATCAACATGCGGGGTCATCCTTGAGGTTTGCCATAGGGCAGAGGTGTCTAAACTGTGGCCCTCTATATGTTGCAAAACTACAACTCTCAGCATGCCCGGACAGCCAACGGCTGTCCGGGCATGCTGGGAGTTGTAGTTTTGCAACATCTGGAGGGCCACAGTTTAGACACCTCTGCCTTCGGGTATGTTCACACTACGTATTTGTAGCTGAATCTCCGCTCGCGGAACTCAGCGAGCGGAGATTCAGCCTGGCAGCCGTCGGCGGTAGGACCCCGCAGCACTGCGCCACCACCATTGCTGGCTATGCAGTGCTGGCAGACTTCCGCGCAAAAAATGAACATGTTCCTTCTTTGCGCGGAACAATTTCAGCGGCGGAATTGTCCGCCGCTGAAATTCCGTAGTGTGAACGGGTCTCGTGGAAGACCCATTCACATAGATGCGAACATTCACTGTGCGGAATTCCGCAGTGTGAACATACCCTTAGGGTTTCAGCAGGTGTCTATAAGTGTGTTTCCCGGACAGTCAAGGGCTTGTCCAGGCATGCTTAGAGTAGTAGTTTTGCAACAGCTGGAGGCATCCTGGAAACGGTGATCTAGAAGTTGGCTGGAGATGCGGATGCAGTAAGTGCAGAATTCCTCTATATCACAGGAGAGCTCCTGTACACAGCACATAACTGATGGCACCCGCGGGCGCAATGACCACACAGCCATAAACAATACAGATACCTGGATATTTTTTAGGTTTACTATAAAGCATGAGAATAAAAGACAATTCTAATAGCAATATTCCTGCAGTTACAAGCCATACCATATCCAACTAATCATGCAATGCCAAAGGAGGGCACACGTCTTCTAGCTCATATTGAGATTTCACCAAGTCCTATTCACTTCAGTATACAGAACAATTAGGTAAAGAAGCCTTCCTGAATTTTTTGCCTCCCTTCCCAGGCAGAACGGGACTGGGGGATACAGTAAGTGATACCTCATTGTAATCCAGTCCAGCCGCACTATAAACCTGTGTATTGGGTTTAGTGAAGGTGTACCCAATGTAAGTGTCAGCGCATGCTTTACTCCCCAGATGTTAAGCAAATCCAACTCTTTCACCGCATTCATTTATGGCAGCGTTTCCCAACCAGGGTGCCTCCGGCTGTTGTAAAACTACAACTCCCAGCATTCCCGGACAGCCAAAGGCTGTCCGGGCATGCTGGGAGTCGTAGTTTTGCAACAGCCGGAGGCACCCTGGTTGGGAAACACTAGTCTATGGAACAAAATAGTCTGGCTGGGTGGTTGGCTGGGGAGTGAAGAGCACTGCCCCACAATTTACCTCGCTTTTTAAGGGTAGCTCCCACCATCCTATTTTTTTTTTTTTTTTTGCTAGCCCGTTCCCTCCTCACCCCCCCCCCCCCCCCCCCCCGCCCCGTATACCCCATTCCCTCATTACACTTGCAGTTACTGCAGAGTCCGGCAGTGGGCGAGCAGGGACAGCGGCGGCAACGGCGATGTGCAGGAGGAGTGGCCTCCCAGCCAGTGGCCAGGGAGCCAATGCGCTCGCTCCCGCCTGTCTGATTGACAGGCAGGGAGCGAGTGCAGCCTAACTGAAAAAGGACTGATTGCCATTCTAAAATCAGTCCTTTTTCAGTGGCCGGTTTTTAAATGTCAATTAAACCTTTTTAATGAAAAAAAAATATATAATAAAAAAGTATATTAGAGATATGTTGTAGTACATAAATACTACAACATATCAAAAAATAAAGTTGGTGACAGTGCCCATTTAATGGTAATCGCAGGTGGCCACATATTCCATTATGGACATTTTGATGCAGAAGGATGTTTAAAGGGTCACTCCACTGGGGGGAAAAAAAAAATCTTAATCCTACCAGTACTTATCAGCTGCTGTTATGATCCACAGGAAGTTCTTTTCTTTTTGAATTTCTTTTCTGCCTGACCACAGTGCTCTCTGCTGACACCTCTGTCCATTTTAGGAAATGTCCAGAGTAGGAGCAAATCTCCATAGAAAACCTATCCTGCTCTGGACAGTTCGTAAAATGGACAGAGGTGTCAGCAGAGAGCATTGTGGTCAGGCAGAAAGGAAATTCAAAAAGAAAAAAAGATCATAACAGCAGCTGGAAGGATTAAGTTTGTTTTAATACTTGGAGCAGTAGATCACGATCCGACAACGAGGAGGCAGGTGAGGACCCTTCCATTGCCCAGTAAGCTGATCGGGACATTGCGTCGCGATAGTCCCGATCAGCTCCGCTGAGCTGCCGGGATAGTTTTACTTTCCCTTTAGACACCACGATCAAAGTTGATCGCGGTGTCTAAAGGGTTAATGCCGGGCATCGGCCTGATCGGCGGTGCCTGGCATTAACCCTGGGTCCTGGCTGCTGATAGTAGTCAGAACCCACGGGGTTTGAAGCGTTCTCCGCTCGTGAGAATGCTTTAAACCCAGGTAGTAACGGGATCAGGGCGTACAGGTATGCCCTGTGTCCTTAACTGGTTAAGTAATATGTTTATTTAACAAAACAGGTATATAAAATCAAGGAAATAAATGACAATACATACATGAACTAATAGTATAGAGCAATAAGATTTTGTTCTCTATTGGATACAATAACATTCGGTTCCTTACAAAATAGCAAAAGAGATTCCTAAAAGGAGGACAGATCGGAACAGTAAAGAACAAGCACATCTGCCAAAAAAACAAAAACAAAATGATACAATATACAAACTGAGCGTGCATTCACACCACATTTTCTTCATACTGTCACCGGATCAGGCTGGGAGTTGTCAAAACCGGGCGCTCCCGCATCCCAGGACCCAGCCCGCATCTCATTCATATGAATTAGCTGGCAGATAGTGACTCCGGTCAGCTGATTTTTGCCCCATATCCGGTTTTCAGTCCGGCCAAAAAACTTGACACAGGGAAAAAAAAATCAGCCGATTGGAGTCACTTAATTGTAGTTTTGCAAAAGCTGGAGGTCCACAGTTTGGAGACCACTGATATAGATGTATCCTTTTAAAGGGGTACTCCGGTGGAAAAGTTTTTTTAATCAACTGGTGCCAGAAAGATAAACAGATGTATCAATTACTTTTATTTAAAAAAAAAATAAAAATCTTAATCCTTCTAGTACTTATTAGCTGCTGAATACTACAGCAGGAAATTCTTTTCTATTTGGTACACAGTGCTCTCTGCTGACATCACGAGCACAGTGCTCTCTGATGACATCTCTGTCCATTTTAAGAACTGTCCAGAGTAGGAGAGAATCATAATAGCAAACTTATGCTGCTCTGGACAGTTCCTAAAATGGACAGAGGTGTCAGCAGAGAGCTCTGTGTTAAAAAGAAAATTATTTCCTCTGTAGTATTCAACAGCTAAGAAGTACTGGAAGGATTACGGTAAGTGTTTTAATAGAAGTAATTTACAAATCTGTTAAACTTTAATAAAAAAAAAAAAATTAAAAGTTTTCTACAGGAGTACCACTTTAACAATGTTTCTGTACTGCTAGGTTCACACTACGGAATTTACAAGCAGAATTCTGCTTGGTGCAGCAGAATTCCATTGCCGTCAATGGGATTTCGCTGCACAGTGCGGCATACGAAATTTCAGTGTCGGAAGTACCACCGCCAAAAGAATGATCCTGATCATTCTTCCGGCGGAATCCATTGCTGTCAACGGGAAAGGAAACGTCTGCACGGTCACAGTGCCGACTGATTCAGCCAGGGCAGGCGGCTCTGGGAATCCCCAGCCGAAACTGTTCCAGACGTAGATTCCGCAGTGTGAACCCTGCCTTTCAGAATCTCTTTTTTGGGTACAGTCACACACACACAGGATCTGCTGCGGGTTTGTAAAATCCACAATTTCGGATCTGCAACTGCCCATTTTCCAAGGAAATGTTTATTTCTTTTTTTATTTGCCTTGTAAAATCTGTAATTGCGCATTTTACAACTGCGGATCCTCAACTTCAAATCTGCAGCAGATCAGATGAGTGTGAGCGCTCGCTAAAACTTTTTCTAGTGTAGATTTTTGACTATAATACTTTTCCACTATGTTTGTAGACAGTTTTATCAGGGTTTTTTTTTTTTCTTTCCCCGAACGGGGTTAAACAGCATGAATAATGAACTTGCTAACATTTTCCAGGGGCGAGAGCTCGAGCTGAACTTTGTGCAACTGATTTCCAATAGTTTCCTCTAATTTTCCATCCCCAAAAAATATGCCAGCACACCAAGAGCAGGATATGGCCCATGATACTCTGTAACTAGTCCCACTACTAGGAAATGTAGCTGAATATTTCCCAATCCCATTTTACCATGTTAGAAAAATTTAATATGGAGATAACATCTGTATAGGGAAGTGTTTCCCAACCAAGGTGCCTCCAGCTGTTGCAAGAATACAAGTCCCAGCATGCCTGGACAGCCAACGGCTGTCCAGGCATGCTGGGACTTGTAGTTTTGCAACAGCTGGACGCACCCTGGTTGGGAAACACTGTTATAGGGAGAAGTCACTGAAGGAACTTCTCCAGCCAACCTGATCCATTGCACTCTACCTTCTGCAGGACCTAAGGGCACCTAGAATAAGGAACCCCACACACAACCCCTTTCTATGCACTGTCCCTTAGACCTCACACTAGACATAACCGAGTCAGTTTTGCCCATTGTTCTGGAAGAATCCGTGTCCTAGAAATCACATCTGCTGGGAGCTACAATGTAGAAAATACGTCCTAACATCTCCGATCTGAGAATACAACCACTATACATGGGAAAAGCTGGCTCCCTGGCTGAACTTCTGGGAATCACTTATGGTAGATGCTAACTAGAGATGAGCGAACTTACAGTAAATTCGATTCGTCACAAACTTCTCGGCTCGGCAGTTGATGACTTTTCCTGCACAAATTAGTTCAGCCTTCAGGTGCTCCGGTGGGCTGGAAAAGGTGGATACAGTCCTAGGAAAGAGTCTCCTAGGACTGTATCCACCTTTTCCAGCCCACCGGAGCACCTGAAAGCTGAACTAATTTATGCAGGAAAAGCCATCAACTGCCGAGCCGAGAAGTTCGTGACGAATCAAATTTACTGTAAGTTCGCTCATCTCTAATGCTAACCTGTAAGCGGACAAGGTTGCAATATTCTACATTGATGCTGTACAGTACACTGCTAAAGGGAACACAAACAACACAATATAACTCCAAGTCAATCACACTTCTGTGAAATCACACTGTCCACTCAGGAAGCAACACTGATTGACAATCAATTTCACATGCTGTTGTGCAAATGGAACAGACAACAGGTGGAAATTATAGGCAATTAGTAAGACACTCCCCCCCCCAATAAAGGAGTGCTTCTGCAGGTGGTGACCACAGACCCCATTCTCAGTTCCTATGCTTCCTGGATGATGTTTTGGTCACTTTTGAATGCTGGCAGTGCTTTCACTCTAGTGGTAGCATGAGACGGAGTCTACAACCCACACAAGTGGCTCAGGTAGTGCAGCTCATCCAGGATGGCACATCAATGCGAGCTCTGGCAAGAAGCTGTGTCTGTCAGTGTAGTGTCCAGAGCATGGAGGAACTACCAGGAGACGTGGAGGAGGCCAACAACCCAGCAGCAGGACCGAAACCTCCGCCTTTGTGCAAGGAGGAGCAGGAGGAGCACTGCCAGAGTCCTGCAAAATGACCTCCAGCAGGCCACAAATGTGCATGTGTTCACTCAAATGGTCAGAAACAGACTCCATGAGGGTGGTATGAGGGCCCGACGTCCACAGGTGGAGGTTGTGCTTACAGCCCAACACTGTGCAGGATTTGGCATTTGCCAGAGAACACCAAGATTGGCAAATTCGCCACTGGCGCCCTGTGCTCTTCACAGATGAAAGCAGGTTCACACTGAGCACATGTGACAGACATGAGTCTGGAGACGCTGTGGAGAACGTTCTGCTGCCTGCAACATTCTCCAGCATGACTGGTTTTGCGGTGGGTCAGTAATGGTGTGGGGTGGCATTTCTTTGGGGCCTGCACAGCCCTCCATGTGCTTACCAGAGGTAGTCTGACTGCCATTAGGTACCGAGAGGAGATCCTCTGACCCCTTGTGAGACCATATGCTGGAGCGGTTGGCCCTGGGTTCCTCCTAATGCAAGACAATGCTAGACCTCATGTGGTTGGAGTGTGTCAGCAGTTCCAGCAAGAGGAAGGCATTGATGCTATGGACTGGTCCGCCCGTTCCACAGACTTGAATCCGATTGAGCACATCTGGGACATCATGTCTCTATCCACCAATGCCACGTTTCACCACAGACTGTCCAGGAGCACCTCATCAGGAGCATGCCCAGGTGTTGTAAGGAGGTCATACGGGCACGTGGAGGCCACACACTACTGAGCCTCATTGTGACTTGTTTTAAGGACATTACATAAAGTTGGATCAGCCTGTAGTGTGGTTTTCCACTTTGATTTTGAGTGTGACTCCATATCCAGACCTCCATGGGTTGATAAATTTGATTTCCATTGATAATTTTTGTGTAATTTTGTTGTCAGCACATTCAACTATGTAAAGACGAAAGTACTTCATACAATTAGTTCATTCATTCAGATCTAGGATGTGTTATCTTAGTGTTCTCTTTATTTTTTTGAGCAGTGTATGCAACGTGAAAGAATACGATATAAACAAAGACGAGGCCACTCAATCTAATATGAATGGCCTATTCCAGTGGTTTCAAACTGTCGCTCTACAGATTTTGGAAAACTACAACTCCCAGCATGCCAGTTTAGTAGTTTTCCAGTTTGTCCATACTTGTCCACAATAGTGTGGAAAACATGTTTTAAAGGGTTACTCCGCTCCCCAGCGTCTGGAAGACTGAGTTCCGAACGCCGTGTGCGGGCTTCCGTGTTCACACCCACCCCCTTGTGATGTCACAACCTGCCCCCTCAATGAAAGTCTATGGGAAGGAGGCGCGACGGCCTTCAAGCCCCCTCCCATAGACTTAAATTGAGGGGGGGTGGGGCGTGACATCACATGACGAAGCGTGACGTCACAAGGGGGCGGGTGTGAACACGGAAGTCCGCACACAGCGTTCGGAACTCAATGTTCCAGATGCTGGGTAGCGGAGTAACCCTTTAAAGTGTCCCGCACGGCATGATAATTAGGTTTACGTAGTCATATTGGCGTGCAACACTGCAAAGTAGTCCCGCCTATTCAGACTTCACCAATTTGCTCCTTGAATTTTCGTGCCATGACCAGGGATATAACTGCTTTTGAGCCTGCACAAGATTTTGGTAATTAAAGTGTTGACGTCAGCTGCCCCTGGCTGCCAATCATGCCTCAGTAGGTGTAATTACAGCCCGGGGCGCAGT